>NC_092241.1:7692068-7702068 GCF_036320965.1 Panulirus ornatus | reverse complement strand
AAAGTTCTCTTCTCGGAGGTGATGGACGTAAAGTAAAAAAAAATATAAAAAAAACACAAAACCATTTTACTTCAGACGAAAGCGAATCCAGCGAATTCCAGGCCTTCAAAGAAAATGGGGTCCCAAGAATTGGGGGGGGGGGGGGGTGTTCCAGGAACCCTCCCACACATGGCTGGAATGATTCCTGGATATTCCCGTGACGTCACGTCGTGCGTAGGTTGAGGGTGGGGGGGTGGGGGGGGGGGAGGGGTGCGCTGCCTGCCAAACGACCTGGTCAATGGCTGGTGCCGGGGAGGGGGGGAAGGGGGGGTGAGAGGGGTGGGAGAGGGAAGGGCTGGCTCTCTCTCTCTCTCTCTCTCTCTCTCTCTCTCTCTCTCTCTCTCTCTCTCTCTCAAGGATGACCCACATCACCAGACACCACCTTCACCACAACCCATCACCACACCACACCCCATCCCATCACCACACTCCATCACCACACCACACCACACCCCATCCCATCACCACACCACACCCCCATCACCACACCACACCCCCATCACCACACCACACCCATCCCATCACCACACCACCCCCCATCACCACACCACCCCCCCATCACCATACCACACCCCATCACCACACCACACCCCACCCCATCACCACACCACACCCCATCACCACACCACACCCCATCACCACACCACACCCCATCACCACACCACACCCCATCACCACACCACCCCCCCATCACCACACCACCCCCATCACCACACCACCCCCCCCATCACCACACCACACCCACCCCATCACCACACCACACCCCATCACCACACACACACCCCATCACCACACCACACCCCATCACCACACCACCCCCCCATCACCACACCACACCCCATCACCACACCACACCCCACCCCATCACCACACCCCATCCCATCACCACACCACCCCCCCATCACCACACCCACACCCCCATCACCACACCACACCCCATCACCACACCACCCCCCATCACCACACCACCCCCCATCACCACACCACCCCCCATCACCACACCCCATCCCATCACCACACCACCCCACACCACCCCCATCACCACACCACACCCCATCACCACACCCCACCCCATCACCACACCACATCCCATCACCACACCACCCCCCATCACCACACCACACCCCATCACCACACCACACCCCATCACCACACCACACCCCATCACCACACCACACCCCATCACCACACCACCCCCCATCACCACACCACACCCCATCACCACACCACCCCCCCATCACCACACCACACCCCACCCCATCACCACACCCCATCCCATCACCACACCCCACCCATCACCACACCACCCCCCATCACCACACCACACCACACCCCATCACACACCCCATCCCCATCACCACACCACCCCCCCCATCCCACACCACACCCACTCCCATCACCACACCACCGCCCTCCTAACCCTGTTCCGTTCCGTCCCGTCCCGTGCTCTATTGTTCCGTTCCGCTCCGTATCGTAAAGTTCCGTTCCGCGTTCCCTACCGTTCCGTTCCGCCACGTACCGTTCCGTACAATTCCGTTCCGTTCCGACTTCCATTCAGTTTTCTGGGTGTCAGGCCAATGCGGTGGTGGAGGAGGAGGAGGACTCATGAATGAATTATACGCAGACAACGTTGCAGCTGCTGCCTGCTGGGGTCAAGGTTGCCAGAGGGAGAGGGAGAGGGAGAGGGAGGGAGAGAAAGGAGGGAGAGGGAGAAGCGGAGGGAGAGGGAGAGGCGGAGGGAGAGGGAGAGGAGGAGGGAGAGAGAGGAGGGAGAGGGAGGGAGGGAAGGAGGGAGAGGCGGAGGGAGGGACATGAGGGAGGGGGAGAGAGGGAGAGGCGGAGAGAGGGACATGAGGGAGAGGGAGGGAGGGAGAAAGAGGGAAGGAGAGGGAGAGGGAGGGAAGGAGGGAGTGAGGGAGGTAAAAAGATAAGAAAGAAAATACCTTGAGTGTGTGTGTGTGTGTGTGTGTGTGTGTGTGTGTGTAGTGTGTGTGTGTGTGTGTGTGTAGTGTGTGTGTAGTGTGTGTGTAGTGTGTGTGTAGTGTGTATGTGTGTGTGTATAGTGTGTATGTGTGTGTGTGTGTGTGTGTGTGTGTAGTGTGTGTGTGTGTCTGTGTGCTTTACGATATGCAAAACACGTTCGTCTTTTGAGGAAAACGACTCTGTTCCTCCACCTTATCTACTTCTTCAATCATTCCCATTCATCTACTCAACCAACCTCCTCCCCCCCACACACCCCCCCCCCTGGAGGCAGGAGCCCCCCCCCCCCCCCCCACATCATACACCAGTGTAGAAGCAGTGATGAATGAATGAATGGATCAGAGTGAATGAGGACACAGTGAATGTGGCCAGCGCAGACACAAGTAACATGGGTGATTCTACACACACACACACACATACACACAGACGTACACGCACGCACGCACGCACGCACACGCTCTGGCGTGGAAGTCGAGGGCCAATCGATTCCAGCCATTCCCACTGACTCGATCCTGGGAATTCCAACGACGTCACAGGGCGCCAGGGAGACCTATGTGTTTACAAACACAAGACCGGGTCGTGAGGATCGCTACGAGGGGAGGGTGTGGTAGTGGTGGTAGTGGTGGTAGACAGTGGTAGTGGTGGTAGGCGGTGGTAGTGGTGGTAGACAGTGGTAGTGGTAGGTAGTGGTAGTGGTAGGTGGTAGTAGGGGGAGTAGTGGTGGTAGGTGGTGGTAGTGGTGGTAGGTGGTGGTAGTGGGAGTATGAGGTAGGTGGTAGTGGTTAGCATGGTGGTAGTGGGAGGGTGGGTGGCATTAGTGGGATGGCAGACAGTGGGTGGTTGGGTAGTGTGGTAGGTGGTGGTAGTGGTGGTATGGTGGTAGTGTAAGTTGGTGGTTTGACATGGTGGGGTGGTGGGTTAGTGGTAGACAGGTGGTGGTAGTGGTGGGTGGTGGTAGTGGTGGCAGGTGGTGGTACTGGTAGGTGGTGGTAGTGGTGGTAGACAGTGGTTAGTGGTGGTAGACAGTGGTACACAGGAGTACATGGGTTGGGACGGACGGAAGACGACCCAGTGATCTACGGAGAGACACAGAGACTCGATAATATATCGGGATACACTCCCCTGACCCACCGCTCCCTCCGGCTCAACGAACGGCAAGAAAAAACAAATTAAGAAGACAGTATACTAATATGGATATTCTATAGGAAAGTACGAATGGACATACCTTAAATCCGGCACTGCAGAAGGACACTTTGGGATGTAGGTAACCCACCTGGAAAGAGAGAAATAATATATATGAATGATCTGCTTATAAAAAATAGTAAAAAAGAAATGTGTTTTACTTGAACAAACATATTCGTGGTATGTGATTAGAATGTTTGTTAAACAGTAATTTATAGCCACTGGTATTCTACCCCCTGACAAAATCTAGTGGACAATTTTATTCCAGTGTTCCACAACACTGAAGATGAAAAGAACACGTTGGCCCACATCATCTCCTTCCCTTTAATTTCATATCGTTATTTCCAATCGTTGAATTTTTATCGAATGTGAAGATAATGTGAGGTACACTGTCAAATCACTTTCATATCTTTTTTCAAAAACTTCCATCAAAATTTCTCGAAGCGTGCGGGTTCTTTTAGAGAGAGAGAGAGAGAGAGAGAGAGAGAGAGAGAGAGAGAGAGAGAGAGAGAGAGAGAGAGAGAGGCAGTTGTATTTTCTTTTTCTATTTTTCTAAATATCTGACCTCCTCAAGACTCGAAATTTAAAGTCAAATTTCTAATTTTGTCTCCCTGGAAATGTGTTTAAGGCAAACATGAGAAATTTTCAATAGCAAAACACTGAATCTAAATAATTGGCTTAATTTGATCATTATTTTCAAGATTATCTTTAAGGTGCCATGTTGAGTTAGATAATTGGCTTATAGCATCTTGGATAATCTTTTTACTTCGTCAATATCCAAATAATCAATTTACTTAATTATTTTCTTCTCATGTCTTGAAAATTTCCATGTTTTGATAGATGCTTTGTACACATGACTGTAATCCTCTTCCTGTAGTCTGCCTCTGTAATATATTGTAAATTACAGAATCCTTTGGACTGCCACTGAATTTGAGGTTTTTCTTACAATACCCATTTCAGTGACGCTTGAATGAAACCATTCATCTCTTCAGCGCCCGAGTCTTGTATAACTTTACTCCCCCATTCTGACCAAAACTCTAACGAAGGAGTGTTTAATCCCCTAACTTCACCCAGATCTCTTCATCAATGGTGTCCAAGCCTTTTTAAGACTTTGATCCGCTTCTCTAAATTTCTGCCTGGTGCCCTTTTCTTGGAACCTGGGTGTGTATATATATTGATCCCTTCGCTAAATATCTGCCTGGCGCCCTTTTCTTTAAGAACCTGGGTGTATATATATTGACCCCTTCGCTAAAT
Source organism: Panulirus ornatus (assembly GCF_036320965.1). Classification (NCBI taxonomy): domain Eukaryota; kingdom Metazoa; phylum Arthropoda; class Malacostraca; order Decapoda; family Palinuridae; genus Panulirus; species Panulirus ornatus. The sequence goes on along the minus strand of NC_092241.1, from coordinate 7,697,613 downwards.
TCCTGCCTGGTGCCCTATTCTTTAAGAACCTGGATATATTGACCCCTTCGCTAAATATCTGCCTGGCGCCCTTTTCTTTAAGAACCTGGGTGTGTATATATATTGACCCCTTCGCTAAATTCCTGCCTGGTGCCCTATTCTTTAAGAACCTGGGTGTGTATATATATTGACCCCTTCGCTAAATATCTGCCTGGCGCCCTTTTCTTTAAGAACCTGGGTGTGTATATATATTGACCCCTTCGCTAAATATCTGCCTGGTGCCCTATTCTTAAGAACCTGGGTGTATATATATTGACCCCTTCGCTAAATTCCTGCCTGGTGCCCTATTCTTAAGAACCTGGGTGTATATATATTGACCCCTTCGCTAAATATCTGCCTGGTGCCCTATTCTTAAGAACCTGGGTGTGTATATATAAGTGATACCGCTACTCAGCTACTCAGCGCTGGTGGCTGATTCATGTGAGAAACTGCAGAAGCTGGTGACTGAGTTTGGTAAAGTGTGTGGAAGAAGAAAGTTAAGAGTAAATGTGAATAAGAGCAAGGTTATTAGGTACAGTAGGGTTGAGGGTCAAGTCAATTGGGAGGTGAGTTTGAATGGAGAAAAACTGGAGGAAGTGAAGTGTTTTAGATATCTGGGAGTGGATCTGTCAGCGGATGGAACCATGGAAGCGGAAGTGGATCATAGGGTGGGGGAGGGGGCGAAAATTTTGGGAGCCTTGAAAAATGTGTGGAAGTCGAGAACATTATCTCGGAAAGCAAAAATGGGTATGTTTGAAGGAATAGTGGTTCCAACAATGTTGTATGGTTGCGAGGCGTGGGCTATGGATAGAGTTGTGCGCAGGAGGATGGATGTGCTGGAAATGAGATGTTTGAGGACAATGTGTGGTGTGAGGTGGTTTGATCGAGTAAGTAACGTAAGGGTAAGAGAGATGTGTGGAAATAAAAAGAGCGTGGTTGAGAGAGCAGAAGAGGGTGTTTTGAAATGGTTTGGGCACATGGAGAGAATGAGTGAGGAAAGATTGACCAAGAGGATATATGTGTCGGAGGTGGAGGGAACGAGGAGAAGAGGGAGACCAAATTGGAGGTGGAAAGATGGAGTGAAAAAGATTTTGTGTGATCGGGGCCTGAACATGCAGGAGGGTGAAAGGAGGGCAAGGAATAGAGTGAATTGGAGCGATGTGGTATACAGGGGTTGACGTGCTGTCAGTGGATTGAATCAAGGCATGTGAAGCGTCTGGGGTAAACCATGGAAAGCTGTGTAGGTATGTATATTTGCGTGTGTGGATGTGTGTATGTACATGTGTATGGGGGGGGGGGGGTTGGGCCATTTCTTTCGTCTGTTTCCTTGCGCTACCTCGCAAACGCGGGAGACAGCGACAAAGTATAAAAAAAAAAAAAAAAAAAAAAAAAACCGCTACTCAGTGTTGTATTAAGCGTCCTCCTCAACCAAGGCCCTCATGTGTTTACGACCGGTCGCTGCTGGGAAATCGCTGAGGCCATCAACAATTTTAGGGTTCTGACTAAGGCACCGTAGCGACTCTCCCTCCCTTCCACTCCTCCTCCCACATTGTGGGTGGGTCTATACCACCTCCCTGGCTCCGTCGTGTGACTCTCCCTCCCTTCCACTCCTCCTCCCACATTGTGGGTGGGTCTATACCACCTCCCTGGCTCCGTCGTGTGACTCTCCCTTCCTTCCACTCCTCCTCCCACATTGTGGGTGGGTCTATACCACCTCCCTGGCTCCGTCGTGTGACTCTCCCTCCCTTCCACTCCTCCTCCCACATTGTGGGTGGGTCTATACCACCTCCCTGGCTCCGACGTGTCCCCCCACGTTGTGTACTGAGACAGGTGGCTCTTAACCCCCGTAGTGGGAGTGAGTAGGTGGTGGCTTGTGGCTGGGGAGGGGCGGGCGGAAACCCTGATGGGAAAGGTATATTGGAAACCATTCGGGAGAAACAAGACGTCAGTGCTTCGAATACAATTCCACGTGAGCCTGAACCATACTGGATCCAGTCACTTGATACGTGTGTGACAGACATTCCCTGGTCATGTCTTCCTATTTTGCAAGATTCTTGTTTATATATATATATATAATAACAATGGCATCTACACCATCTTCACTGTGAATGATATGGAGATATGTATATACTCAGTGATTAATATACATTTTCCAATGTCTTACACAATGATTAATATACATTTTCCAATCTGATGTCTGGTGTATATTGGTATGCGATGTTCAACTTTTTCTTTTTTTTTCATTGAGATTCGAATGTGTTGGTCCGCTTTTAATCCGTCCTCAACAGAGGACACACACACACACACACACACACACACACACACACACACACACATTAGCACAAGGCGAGACGAGGTAAAAACCCCCGTTCCTTTGAGTCCAGGTGAGGATTTGCCCGTCCTTCTTACTGTAACACTAGGCACGAACCACCCCAAGGTTAGCCACATGTGGAGGCCGACTGTGGGTGCACCGTGTTGGTGGCGAGGTAAAATGTTGGTGATGGCGACCGCGGCTGTTGGAGTAGCTTCTGTTGGTGGTGGTGGTGGTGGTGGTGGTCGGAGGTGCTGTCGTGTTGATGGAGGTGGGTCTTACTGATGTTGGTGAAGGGTTGTGTGGCTGGTGAGTGAGGTAAATTCTACGATGGTGGAGGATGGTTTAGTGACCTATTCAATAGCCCAAAGGCTATGGCGATGGTGAGACACGCTTGAGTATATAGAGTTATATGAATATAGATGAGTATATGGGGTCGAGTTATAGAGGTGGGTTGAGGGAGCAGCTCCCCCTTCATATGTCCTCAGTTCACAGAGAGAGGTACACAGTATGGGTACAGCTGTATCCTTGTATAGGGATAGCAGTGAGGAAGGTTACAAAGGTGGACTAGATACCAAAGGTACAAAGATTTGGTACACACGTGATGAAGTGGTCGAGCCACCGATATAGTTGAAGGTTGATGATGATGATGACGATGATGATGATGATGATGACGATGATGATGATGATGACGATGATGATGATGACCTGGGTGTCCTCCAGAAGGTGTTGAAGATGTCCCCATTGAAGTCGTTGCGCCACAGTGGCTGACTTCGTCATGGGGTCGTGTCACCAAAGGGTGTGTGTGTGTGTGAGTCTCTTTCTCTCTCTCTGATGTTGATCCCAAAGATTATTTTGGATGATGTTCCTGTTGCTGTTTCTGCCACTGCTGTTGCCTCCTGTTACTGTAGGCGATGTAGTTACTTCTCGCTCCTTTTTCCCTTCCTCTACGAACCTAAACTTTACGATGTATGTCGACTTCGAAACCTCTCCCCCCCAAAAAAATATGTTTACCTTGCAATCTCTCTTCCTCCAAACGAACAATGTCCATTTTCTAATTTTCTCTACTGTTTTCTTTCCACTGCTTCAGTCATGCCTTGTGAAGGTCGTGTATGGCGACGACGAAAACTGCTTTTTATCACCTCACCAAGGCATCAGACGGAAAAGTGTGTGTGAGGGTGTGTGGCGAGTGGGGATGAGGGTGGAGGTGTGCAACAATGTTTGGGAAATGAGTGTGTGTGAGAGAGATGGGAAGCGAGTGCGTGGGAGGTGGCTATGTTTGTAAGGTGTGGTCAGAGGAGGAGAAGCTATGATAATGCTTCTCTTTATATACTTGTTTATCGTTTCCCATGTGCTTAGATAGCGCCAGGAAGAGAAGAAGAAATGGCCTTATTTGCCTACATTCATTCTCTACCTGTCATGTGTAATGCGCTGAAACCACAGCTGCGTATCCACAACCAGGCCCCACAGACCTTTCCATGGTTTCCTCAGAATGCCTCACACGCCATGGGTCAGCCCAATGAGAGTACGTCGCTCCCTGTATATCACATCACTCCAATTCGCTCTTATCCCGTGCACGCCTCACACCCTCCTGCATGTTCAGGTCCCGATCCTTTCAAACATCTTTCCAACACCTCCCAGGTTAACCCTTCTCCTTGTACCAAACTATTCCAGCACACCCTCATCAGCTTTTTCACACACACAACCTTCCAATCACTACACCTCTCTCCTCCCTCATTATTTTCTATTCTATCAACCCCTCATCACGCCATATATTGTCCTCATATAATTCATTTTCAACACACCCTCCCACTTCCGTCCGTGCTTATTTATGAGTCATGCAATAATAATAACTGATAATGATAATGATGATAATAAAAGATAATGATAAGAACACTAACGATAATAATAATAATAATGATAATAATAATAATAATGATAATGATAATAATAATAATAATAATAATAATAATAATAATAATAACAATAATGATAATGATAACAACAACATTAATAATAATAACAATAATAATAATGATGATGATGATAATAATAATAATATAATAATAATAATAATAATAATAATAATAATAATAATAATGATAAACAAATAATTGAAATAAAAAGGCAGCTAAAGATAAAACATACGAAGATAATGCACACAATAAAGATAATAACTCTACAACAGGGTAGGTGGTTGTTAAACATCACACATACACAAGCATAATTGGTTGTGACTGATGTTCACAGTAGCTGGGGGGGGGGGAGGGGTTAGGGAAATCCTTCTTACGGGGTCGAATAAGTCCAACACGCTTATGGCTCCGAACTGCAACTAAGGAAAGAGGGATCTCTCAAGGCAGAAGGGTGGCGGTGATGGGAATGGGGCAAGCACCTTCTCTCCAGACTGTAGGTCTGAGGTCCACCTTATGGTTGGGAAGAGCTGGAAAGTCCAGCGTGTTGTCTGGCTCTCTCTCTCTCTCTCTCTCTCTCTCTCTCTCTCTCTCTCTCTCTCTCTCTCTCTCTCTCTCTCTCTCTACAAGGTTGTAGGAGGGTCTGGGAATGATCTTTTGTGTTCTTCTCTGCACCTTTTCTAGTAACCCCTGTTGTGTGGTGGGTAGGGAAGATGATGTTCTGGAACAGGTGTAGGAAGTAAGTGTGTGTGTGTGTGTGTGTGTGTGTGTGTGTGTGTGTGTGTGTGTTTGACCTTTTGGTGGACGTCGCCATTCAAGGTCACAACAGATCGCTGGAAACACACACACACACACACACACACACACACACACACACACACACACACACACAAGGCAGGTTTACACAACACTATCTTCACCAGTCGATAATCAGGGTTCCAGCCGTTACAACACGTGACAGATGTTGTTACAACATGTGACAGGTGTTGTTACAACATGTGACAGGAGTTGTTACATGTGACAGGTGTTGTTAAAACGTGGCAACATGCGACAGGTGTTGTTGAAACGTGACTGGTGTTGTTACAACATGTGACAGGAGTTGTTACAACATGTGACAGGTGTTGTTACAACATGTGACGTGTTACTACAACATGTGACAGGTGTTGTTACATGTGGCAGATGTTGTTACATCATGTGACAGATGTTACATGTAACAGGAGTTCTTACATGTGACAGGTGTTGTTACAACACGTGACAGGTGTTGTTACAACATGCGACACGTCACAACAACAAATTGCGACACAGA
>NC_092241.1:7672068-7687068 GCF_036320965.1 Panulirus ornatus | reverse complement strand
TCTATACCCCCATACCACCCACCAAATCAATGGAGGGCGGTGCGCATATAGAAACAGCGAATAACCTACAGTGTGGACAAATACAAAGCAAAACGCACTCCTGCCCACGCAAAAAGCAAAGCATTACCACCATGACTGGGCAGACCCACACACACACACACACACAAAAAAAAAAATATGACAAGGAAATAACCATGAATGTCTTCAAGTGCATGAAAAAACACACCGCTGAGCTGCTTATAATAAGGCACACACACCCACACCCACACACACACACACACAGAACGTTAGACGTCAATAGCTTTTAGATTTACAGTTTAAAATCGACACAACAAAGGACACACAGACACACACACACACACACTCTCGTTGTGTGTATACACACCGCCCTTGGCGGACCACAGCTGGGCATGCGCTGCTCACGTTTGGTCACCGCTCATGCTCCGGAGACGAAGTGGACGAACCTTAGAACACGTCCAAAGACGAGGGACAACACCAACTCCGTCGCTGCGAAATCAGCGTGATGAAGTGAGAGAGAGAGAGAGAGAGAGAGAGAGAGAGAGAGAGAGAGAGAGAGAGAGAGAGAGAGAGAGAGAGAGAGAGAGAGAGACCCGGAGACCAGAGAGATGTTAGAAATATTAATGGCAGACGCATTTATCTCGTGGGAAGAAAAAATCTAGTATTTCTGCAAAACCTCTCATTTTTTTTCCCCTTTTCCAAGTATACTCGTAAGAGTATGGCATGGGGGGTGGGTGCTGCTGCCAACCATCAGAAAACGCGAAGTGGGATGTTCTCTTCTATTAATAGGAACCATTTCAATTTCTCATCGTTATTTCTGATGGGTTTTAATGGGAAAGGGGAAAGGGGAAAAAAAAACGATGGGGGATCCATGGGGATGTCTTAGGTTCGACATGGGGAGGAGGAGGAAGAGGAAGAGAAGGAAGAAGAGGGTTTATGGAAAGGAAACGGCTGGGAATCGCTGATGTAACTGTATCTTGTGTAACGTGCAAATTACAGTATAATGAACAGATCTTTTTCTGAAGCAGGTGCGGGAGACTGTATGTGACATCACATACATGCAAATGATATCCAAAATGCAAAATGGACTTTGTATGAGATCAATTACCACCTGTTTCACGGATGACCTGTGTTTGTTTTGGCCTAAGGAATGGTGAAGGACGTGGGTTCGAAGTCCACTTCGAATCATAATTGCCTAATGTTTAGGGTTAGAGAAGGGGGAAAAAATAATTGAAATTGATAAAGAAATGTCGCTGGGAGGTGGTTCCACAGCACAGTTGGGTGCTATAGGGCGATGCGCTAATAAAGGAGGCTGCTACGAGGTGTCGTAGCAATAGAGATCGCTGTCGCAACCCGAACGAGTAAAAGCAGGTTATCGTAAGGCAACACGGTAATAAACCAGTCCGTCTCAAAGTGTTGTTAAGGGTAAAGTTATCTGTCGCAAGGTGTTGTTAAAGATAAAGTAAAGGTATCTATCGCAAGGTGTTGTTAAGGATAATGTAAAGGTATCTATCGCAAGGTGTTGTTAAGGATAAAGTTATCTATCGCAAGGTGTTGTTAAGGATAATGTAAAGGTATCTATCGCAAGGTGTTGTTAAAAATAAAGTAAAGACATCTATCGCAAGGTGTTGTTAAAGATAAAGTAAAGACATCTGTCGCAAGGTGTTGTGGCGGTAAAGCAACGCACCACAAGAGGATACAGTAAATTAAGGAATGCTAAGTGATGCTACAGAGTAACGAAGTGTGAGTTACTGCTATGAAGGGTGTGTGTGTGTGTGTGGCAATACGAGGTGGGGGCCACGACGGAGAAGGGGGTGAACGAGACGGTGGCAATATCAACACTGTGGACGCATATGCCCCACCTGCATAGCGGTGGTGCGATGTTATGGGAGAGAGAGAGAGAGAGGAGGAGAGAGAGAGAGAGAGAGAGAGAGAGAGAGAGAGAGAGAGAGAGAGAGAGTTAGAAAAAGGGGGGGAAAGGGACGATCTAATGGGAAGGGAGGGACTCATGCGCGGGCGTCATGAGGGGGGGGCTAAGGGAGGGAGGGAGGGACGGAGGGAAGGAAGGGGGGGGTTTACTGGAGGGAAGGGCGTGAGGCGAAGAGGGGGGGAGGGGGGGGGGGAGGGGGGGGAAGGGAGGGGGGAGGGGGAAATGACAAAGATTTCAAAAAAAAAGGGGGGGTGTGTGTGTGTGTGTGTGTGTGGCCAAGGACTCGCCTTCCGTGGGAGGATAATTGCACGGGATGACTGAGGGGACCTTGTGTCCTTCAGGGGGGGGGGGGGGGGAGGGGAGGGAAGGGGAGTGGCAAGGATGCGAGGGAGGGAGGGAGTGCTCGGGGGGGAGTGAGAGGGAGGGATTCCACAGAGGGCGACGGCGTGAGTGGTGAACGGTCGCAACCCACCCACCCACCCAGTGAGAGAGAGAGAGAGAGAGAGAGAGAGAGAGAGAGAGAGAGAGAGAGAGAGAGAGAGAGAGAGAGAGAGAGAGAGAGAGAGAATGGATTGCGCGTAACATGGCTGGATGAGAAAGAGAGGTAGAGAATGGATTGTGGGTTATATGCACGGATATGAGAGAGAGAGAGAGAGAGAGAGAGAGAGAGAGAGAGAGAGAGAGAGAGAGAGAGAGAGAGAGAGAGAGTTAAAGGGAGGGAATGAGAGGCTAAAAGGCGAGAGGTGGAAGTAGGATTCAGAGAGGGAGTTAAGGAAACTGCTGAGAGGGAATGAGAGGGATTCTTGAGAGAGTGCGTTAAGAATCATGGATTGGAGGGAGTGAGGTTGGGAGAGAGTGAAAGGGAGTGAGGTTGCGAGAGAGTGAAAGGGAGTGAGGTTGGGAGAGAGTGAAAGGAAGTGAGGTTGGGAGAGAGTGAAAGGGAGTGAGGTTGGGAGAGAGTGAAAGGGAGTGAGGTTGCGAGAGAGTGAAAGGGAGTGAGGTTGGGAGAGAGTGAAAGGGAGTGAGGTTGGGAGAGAGTGAAAGGGAGTGAGGTTGGGAGAGAGTGAATGGGAGTGAGGGAGGGAGAGAGTGAAAGGGAGTGAGGTTGGGAGAGAATGAAAGGGAGTGAGGTTGGGAGAGAGTGAAGGGGAGTGAGGTTGGGAGAGAGTGAAAGGGAGTGAGGTTGGGAGAGAGTGAAAGGGAGTGAGGTTGCGAGAGAGTGAAAGGGAGTGAGGTTGGGAGAGAGTGAAAGAGAGTGAGGGAGGGAGAGAGTGAAAGGGAGTGAGCGAAGAAGGGAGCGAAAGGGAGTGAGCGAAGAAGGGAGCGAAAGCGAGCGAGTAAAACTCATGACACGGTAAAGGGAGTGTGGGTTTCTTCAGGGAGAGTGAAGGATAGAAGGGTTTAGGGAGAGTGAGTGAAAAGGGAGGAAGGGAGGGAGGGAGAGAGAGGGTGGTGCCCTAGAGGGGGGTGGGGAGGTTAGGTACAGGGAGAGGAGTGGAGGAAGGGAGCGTGGCAGCGTGTTGCAGTACAATGGGGTCAATGTTATTGTTTTGATGCTGTCTCCATGGCAACGCCCCTTCGATCGCATCGCCCAAGTGTGTGTGTGTGTGTGTGTGTGTGTGTGTGTGTGTGTGTGTGTGTGTGTGTGTCTCCCTTTCTGCTATTCATTCTCTTAATACGCATTTAACTCCTGGCGATTATGTAGCCCTCAGGTACAAACAGCGAAATAAACGGGTTATCCAGTGCTTATTTAAATGAGTGGTTACTTAGAAAAAATGAGTGGTTACTTAAATATGAGAGGGATTACTTAGATAAGAGAGGATTACGTAAGACGACCAATATCATTGACTGAAAAACGATTGGGGCGGTCGTAAAGTTCGTGACCATTCCTTAAGGATTTTCTGATGCGTTCTTTTAGCTTTTATTCCTTTTTTGGGGGGAAGAAAATAATTAATTCGCCATGACTGAACTGACGCATGACTGAACTGACGCATGACTGAACTGATGCATGACTGAACTGATGCATGACTGAAGCGACACATGACTGAACTGATGCATGACTGAACTGACGCATGACTGAACTGTCGGATAATTGTGCTGACGCATGACTGAACTGATGCATGACTGAACTGACACATGACTGCACTGACGCATAACTGAACTGACACATGACTGAACTGACGCATGACTGAACTGACACATGACTGAACTGACGCATAACTGAACTGTCGGATGACTGAACTGACACATGACTGAACTGACACATGACTGAACTGACGCATGACTGAACCGACAATTGACTGACCTGACGCATGACTGAACTGACGCATGACTGACCTGACACATGACTGAACTGACGCATGACTGTATTGACGCATGACTGAACTGACGCATGACTGCACTGACACATGACTGAAGTGACACATGACTGAACAGACGCATGACTGAACTGACGCACGACTAAACTGACGCACGACTGAACTGATGCATAACTGAAGTGACACATGACTGAACTGACGCATGACTGAACTGACACATTCAAGCTCTCCAGAGACGACTGACTTCTCAAATATGGTAATGAATGACCTTTGGCAAATGGGGCGAATGATGAAGGAGACAAGTGCTGGCTGGCTCAAGTCTCTCTCTCTCTCTCTCTCTCTCTCTCTCTCTCTCTCTCTCTCTCTCTCTCTCTCTCTCTCTCTCTCTCACCCGCGAGGCGCCAGAAACACCGGACGAGAGAACAAGTACGCGCGGTACGTTATCGTATGAAATACACCGTACGATTAACGTTGTACGACCTACGATCATTTCGTATTTTAGCGAGGCGAGGCGTCGTCTACCATCGCTCGGTTCCCGGGGTGTGTTTCTCTCTTTCGTATATACGTGGATGAACTCAAACACGATGGTACGACCCCTTTTAGCGTGACTGTACGACCTCCAGCACTAAGTACGCCCCTCAGCGCGTCGTTACGACTTTTTTTTAGCGTGACTGTACGACCGCCAGCACTAAGTACGGCCTTCAGCGCGTCGGTACGACCCTTTTTTTAGCGTGGCTGTACGACCTCCAGCACTAAGTACGGCCTTCAGCGCGTCGGTACGACCCTTTTTTAGCGTGGCTGTACGACCTCCAGCACTAAGTATGCCTCTCAGCGCGTCGGTACGACCCTTCGGCGTAATAATACGACCTTCATCATTATGTACGACCCTCCAGTGTGATTGTACGACTCTTTAGCGTAATTGTACGACCTTCAGCGTTAGGTACGACCCTTCGGCGTGACTGTACGATTTTCAGCATTAGGTACGACCCTCAAGCATTCCAGCACGACTCTCAGGGATGACGGACTTGCCTTTGACCTGACGCCTTTCATGTTATCATACTCAAGGGTCGTATACCGTCATGTTCAAGGGTCGTACCGTCTTGTTCAAGGGTCGTATCTACCGTCGTGCTCAAGGGTCGTATATACCGTCGTGCCTCATACGTCGTGTCAGGGGTATATACCGTCGTGCTCAAGGGTCGTTATTTATTACCGTCGTGCTCAAGGGTCGTATACCGTCGTGCTCAAGGGTCGTATATACCGTCGTGCTCAAGGTCGTATATACCGTCGTGCTCAAGGATCGTATATACCGTCGTGCTCAAGGGTCGTATATACCGTCGTGCTCAAGGATACGAGGCACAAAGATATCCTTGACATAGCAAAAGTCGTGTGATTATCAACATTACATCTCTAAAATGATAATGATAATGAACATCTCTGAGTAGATAAATAATGTTAATGATAATAACTATGCATCTACATAAAGGAAATCTTCCATTACTGTTTTTTTTTTATATAAATAACGTCACGTCATTGTTCATCTTCGAAACCACATTCCACCGCGTCCAATGGAATTCAACTCCATTACGAGCCAATAGAGAATCAGATGCCATAGCATTTCCTTCTACAAAAACCAAGGCTAAAGACGATTCCGTCTGAAAAGGATTAAAAGAATATTCATCCCAATGGAAGATCCTGACAATATCTTTCGATATTTGTGATCCAAGCTTAAATATTTTAACGCCCCAGACAGTTTACTGACACTTCTTAGCTTAGACATGATGTATTGGTGTTGGAATATTCAGCGCAACGACGCGAATCAGACGCGTTTGATGGGCCAGTTCGAGATTGGAGGAGGTTTACCTAAACCTTTTTCTGGCCGGGTTGGTGTGGGCCTTGAGCACGAGAGTACGACCCTTGAGTACGACGGTATGAGCCTTAAGTACGGTGGCTCAGCTTTCGTACGTACCCTGGTGATCAAGTATGGTCGTGCACGGAGGTCGTACCACAGTGCTTAAAGCCCGTTCGTACACTAGTGATCACGTATGGTCGTGCACGGAGGTCGTGCCACCGTGCTTAAGGTCCGTACGTACATTAGTGATCAAGTACGGTCGTGCACGGAGGTCGTACCACAGTGCTTAAAGCCCGTTCGTACACTAGTGATCACGTATGGTCGTGCACGGAGGTCGTGCCACCGTGCTTAAGGTCCGTACGTACACTAGTGGTCAAGTACGGTCGTGCACGGAGGTCGTACCACAGTGCTTAAAGCCCGTACGTACACTAGTGATCACGTATGGTCGTGCACGGAGGTCGTGCCACCGTGCTTAAGGTCCGTACGTACACTAGTGGTCAAGTACGGTCGTGCACGGAGGTCGTACCATCGTGCTTGAAGTTCGCACGTACACTAGTGGCCAAAGAGAATCGTGCACCAGGGTCGAGCACGAGACGTTCAAAATCAATCGTACATCATTTACCTCAAGTAATTACCTAATTAACGTAGTTACGGTTCATTCGTATTGCTTCTTCCCCCCCCCCCCCCCCCTCGTCAAGTTACAGTTAGCGTTACGGACTTTGGGTCAGCAAGGGGCCAATCCTCATTCGGGCCAGCACGGGTTCGAATCCCCGGACGAGGCCAATCGCCCCCACACCCAACCTAGGTGTTCATCCTTTCCTGAGGGCTGGTCGATGAATGGGTACCTGTGTGTGTGTGTGTGTGTGTGTGTGTGTGTAAAGACATGGTACATATATATACAAGGTTAAGAGACGGGGGCAACAAGAGTGTAAAACCCTCCCTCCACCTCGTACAATACGAACAGGTTGTTAAATACTGCGAATTCCACAGAAACACATCGGAAAGAACACCCGTGAACTACTTCACAGATTAAACACGGTGCTAACGACCGGTTAACAACCCAGTTATTTGATTAAGCAACTTAAGAGGCGAAGGTTACAGGTGGAGATCAGGAGACATGATCGTGGATATGTATGAAGCTCCGAAGTTATGTTGACACTCAAAGAAGTCGAGATGTCTGTGCGACCCAGAAAAAAAAAATAATGGAATTAATCCAATGTAGCTCATAAAACTCATGAAAGGAATTGCACTCATTAAAAACCTCATGAGTAAGAGAGTACTTTAGTGCATGTACTTAAGAGAGTGAGTGGCAACTCTTCTTCACTCACTGGTGACGTATGGAAACTACCATATCAAAGAAAACGGGTTAAAACAAAGAGAGAGAGAGACTACGTCGTACCAATCTTTTAACAAAGGCGACAGAGAATCAGCGCTGTACAGTAAGCTACCATCCTTGGCGAACACTATACGCAGCGCACCATAGAAGCACATCACAGCAGCAGACGAGGGAATGCCTGGCTCCCACAAGTTAAGTGAGTGGCATAGAACATAAGATTCAGGAGCGGGACGTCCCGCTGCTCCGACGCGGCAACTCGATTTTCACGAGCGTGTATGCAACATCTCAGAGACGAGGAGAGAAAAAGAAAAAAAAATAAGAGGATAGATGGGTGGACCGTATATTCATGCACTGTCAGATGGCCTTTTGATCTGTCTCGCCACACGAGGTCAGCGAGGCGATGCTCAGGGAGACTGACTGACAGGTGTTCAACGAAGAGGAGGGCGAACGATGTAGAAGACAGGTCACGCCAGGTGAGGAGGACATAGTGGTGTTGGGGTCCTCCATGTACCAGCGCTGGGGCCGCTTCTATTTTTGATCGACGTAAACCACTGAGCAAACGAACCTAGTGGAACCGTACGTGAGAATGTTCGCTGGTAGATCGTAAAGATCATAAAAGGGGGAGTATATGACGCCACGGAGGGACCACGAAATACTGCAAGAGACACCGAGACGAAATACAGCAGAGGGGGCGGGGCGGGGTCGTCGAAGAAATGGAATACGTCGTCCAAACATGCAAGATGTCAATTCATGAATGGAAGTACCATGAATGGTGAGGGTTGGTGTGCCGCCACAGGAGGGAGGAGGAGGAGGAGGAGGAGGAGGAGGAGGGATGGAGGAAGGAAGAGGAGGCCCTAAGAAAGGGACATGACCTCCCCACACCCCATAATTGTCACCAGGGCAGTATTCACGGAGGAAATATTTTGGGTCACAGTCCAAATTCGTTCTTTGATTTTCGTGGACTGCGAGATCCTGAGGAGGATGCAGGGGACGTGTACGTGGCCGGGATGGGACACCCCCTCAACGCTCCGGTTCACCTCAAGAGTTGCTGGAGAAGGTACAGAGGAAGGAAGGAAGACTAGTACACAACAGTAGTTCTGAAACTGAACGTAACCGGTCATGCTGCTGGCCATACTTGAAGAAAAGATCATTAGTTACACGTACAGTCTTAACGAGCCGTGACCTCATTGAACACCGAACGGGTCTTTGACCCCTGGAAGAGGGGATCAATAGCCACTGGAAGTTAAAGGAGACGTAGAGATGTGAAGAAAAGAAAAAACAAAATGTATTCAGCAATGGAGTTGATGAAGAATCGTAGGACAAACTGCTATGCCAAGAGGTTGTAAAAGTGACTCCCACTTCAATAAGTAATAATAGATAATGGCACACACACACACACACACACACACACACACACACACACACACACACACACACATAACGTATATCATATAAACACTGCAGTCAAAAAAAACCCTGATGTTATTTTCTGATCGCATCATCTTCATCGGGTTGGATGAGTTGTTGCCTGTGTCGCAGTAATTATCGAGGCAAATTACCCTCTGTCCTAACAAGGGGGGCCTAACTCATCATCATCCTTCGTCAACAGTAATGCTATTTTATTTTCTAAAAGCTAATCCCCCAACGTAACTCGTAAAATCATAAGCCCACGGGAGTAATAGAGTAAAAATGGAAAACGGTAATATAGGCTGACAGGACGAAAACAAAAACAACAAAAAATTGAATACACGTTAAATCAAAATGAGAGAAAAAGCACATTCCAATTTTCTCGTAATCCAAGAAAAAAATATTTTGATGGATGGAAAGGTTTTGTGGGGCCTGGTTGTGGAAAGGGAGCTGTGGTTTCGGCGCACTGCACGTGACAGCTAGAGAATGGATGCGAATGAACGAAGCCTTTCGTCATCTGTTCCTGGCACTACCTCACTAACGCAGGAAACGGCTAACAAATATAACAAAAACAAATTAGTAACTGCTCAAGTAGTTAAGAGACACACGTCATATTGAATGTGAGCGTGAGAGGAGAGAATCTAGACGGAGTGGGGTGGAGTTTAGATACCTGGGAGTGGATATGGCAGCGAATGGAACCATGGGAGCTGAAGTGAGCCATAGGGTGGGTGAGGGGGCGAACATCCTGGGTGCACTGAGGAAATGTGTGGAAAGAGAGAGATCGTTGCCTTTGGGAAAGGTGAATATGTTTGATGGTGATGTATGGATGAAGATATGGGCCTTAGGTGAAATTTTAAAGAATAGAGTGACTATGTTGGAAATGAGTTGTTTGAGGACATTATGGGGTGTGAGGAAGCTGGATCCAGTAAGAAAAGGGAGGGTAAGAGAGAGAGAGAGAGAGAGAGATGTAGTAGTAATAGGAGTATGTATGACAGGACTGAAAAAGGTGTCGTGAAGATATTTGAGCATAGGGAGAAAAGGGGTGAGGGAAATGGTGAGTAAGTGGGTATATGAGTCAGCATTAAAGGGAACAAGGAAAAGGAGGAAACAAGGAGATGGTAGAAGGATGGATTTAAACTTATTTCTAGTATTAGGGGCTTGAACCTGCAGGAGGGTGTGGGGCGTGAAATGAACAGACCCAATTGGAACGATGTGGTATACTGGGGTCAACGTACTCTACTAGGCTGAACCAAGGCGTATGTAGCGTCCGGGGAAACCATGGAAAGGTCAGTGAGTCCTTGTCGTGTTTGTAGGGAGCTGTGGTTTCGGTGCATTACAACTGACAGCTAGAAAATGAATGTGAGCGGATGCGGCCATTCTTCGTCTGTCCCTGGTGCTACTGTTATATCTGTTTCCTGTGTTTCCCCTGATGATGATGTGATCATTACACGAAAGTGCACTTGGGAAGATATCGCGTTTCATTTCCCTGTGGTAAAGACTGAATTTATTTGATCACTCACTCAATCATGGTCTCTTCCAATATATATATATATATATATATATATATATATATATATATATATATATCATGAGAGAGAAATATGGAGAGAATATGCAGGATAAGCAACAATTGTTCGCAAAAATACCAGAACATGCGGATGTTCAGGGGTCCAAGGTGAATCAGGGGGACTGTGAACAAAGAGCCACACACACACACACACACACACACACACACACATACACACGCACACGCGAGTCAAGACATGGTACACATGTACAAGGCTATGAGACGGGGTGGAGGGGGTGGGACACAAGCGTAAAACCATGCCACACACAAATGGTCATCACACACAGACCTGCAGGGGGGGTCACGCCCCAGCAGCGCTCGGGGGTGGAGTGGATGGGAGTGGAGGGGAGTGGAGTGGAGGGGAGTGGAGAGGGGGGGAAACCTCGTTGTGATATCTTTGGTTATCCCCGCCACGGGATGTGTATCCCAGGGTCGTCCCGCCAGCCCGCTCGCCCCAGCCTGTTTTCTACGCCGCGGAGGTCCGGCCAGCGACATGATAACAATAACAGAGAAGAAGAATAAAAAAAGGAATATGATATTTAGTCAATGTTTGGGGTCGGGAATGGGCGGGTGGGGGGAGGGAGGGGTGGAGGTGGTGTTGGCGTGGAGGGAAGGGAGGGAGGGAGGGAGTAGAGGTGTTGGTGTGGGGGAGGGCGGGGGGTAAGGTACCTGGTTTGGATGGGACAGAGGAGGAGGGGGGGCAGGGATTTCAGGGGGGGATAAAGGGGGAGGGGAGGGAGAGGGAATAGTGGATGAGTGGGTGTGGCGGAAGGTGTGTGTGTGTGGGTGTGTGTGGTGTGAGGGGTGGGAGGGAACTTGAGGTCACTGGAGGCGGGAGGGACGCTGAAGGGAAGTGGGGGGGGGGGGGGAAGTGAGGGAACTCCCCGGACGCATCGAACAGACTCGTCGTATCGAAACAGGTGGGTCGATCCGTTCCAGAAGGTGGTTCACGAGACGCGCTCGTGAACCACCACGTGTTGCTCGACGTACGAGGACAACCAGCGAGGAGGAGGAAGAGGAGGAGGAAGATGGTGAGGAAGACTGTGAAGAGGAAGAGGAAGAGGAGGAGGAGGAGGAGGAGGAGGAGGTGTAAGGTGATAGCGACCGTAGCTGGCCAGGGTGTTCGAAACTAAAGAACCATATGACCCTCGATTCGGGGTTCATTTGGCTGGTTCGTGCTCAACGGTAGCACCGTCGTGCTCGGGGTTGGACCACCGTGCTCAAGGGTCGTACCGTCGTGTTCATGGGTCGTACCATCGTGCTGAAGGGTCGTACCAGCGTACCCAATGGTCGTACCATCGTGCTGAAGGGTCGTACCAGCGTACCCAAGGGTCGTACCATCGTGCTGAAGGGTCGTACCAGCATACCCAAGGGTCGTGTCGTCATGCTCATGGGCCATGCTGTCGTGTTCAAGGGTCGTGCTGTCGTGCGCAAAGGACTTAATATCATGGTAAGAATAAACACCTAATCTGTGTCATCAAAAAATAAGAAAATCATTATATATATATATATATATATATATATATATATATATATATATATATATATATATATATATATATATATATGGGATCCGCGTGCCCAGGTGTATATATATATATATATATATATATATATATATATATATATATATATATATACATATATATATATATAGACCCCACAATACAAAGAGGCGACACTATATTTACGCCACTTCTAAATAAGAAGCGAGACAGTGCAATACAAAACAAAAGAAAAGAAAAAAAGTGAGTGGAAAATAGCCTCATGGGAGCGATGGAGACAATGGAATCCTATATATATATATATATACATATATATGACGCGACGTACGGGTGAAGGGTACGTTGCTATCCTTGACGGAGTTATCAATAGATGGACGAGAAAAGGGGACACCCGTTCTTAGAAACAGAAGCACACACACACACACACACACACACACACACACACACATATATATGTATATATATATATATATATATATATATATATATATATATATATATATATATATATATATATATATATATATTCCTATGAGTCCACGGGGAAAATGAAACACGATAAGTTCCCAAGTGCACTTTCGTGTAACAATCACATCATCTTCTACTACTACTACTACTAATACTATTACTATTGCTGCAGTTGTTGCTACTACTACTACTACTACTACTACTACTACTACTTCCACTACTACTATGGCTACTGCTTCTACCATTATACCAATACTACGAGTAATATCTTACTACCAAAGACACAAGTATCAAAAGGATTAGTTTACCATCTTGCCTCCTCCTCCTCCTCCTCCTTCTATCATCCATTACGATGATGATGACGTACTTCGGCACAACATCATCCAACACAGGTGCAGATTCACAAAACATCATCACCCAGAGCGCATAACGTCCCTCTCCCTCTATCTGCCACGCTCGAACAAGCTGGTTCAAATCTAGCAAGCAAAATCGAAAGCACTAACTCTGAGGCGCCCCCTCCGTAAAAAGGGAAAGAAAAAAAAAAAATTGGAAATCACACACAGGTATCAAACCCACTCCCACCCCACCCCATTTTCTTTTCTAATGCAGTGTGTTGCCCAATGTCAAATTGAAAAAAAAAAGAGTGTAAATTCTAATTGAAATTGACAGTGAAGTGTGGTGGATAAATAATTATCAGCCCCCCCCCCCAACACACACACACACACACACACACACACACACATACACACACACACACACACACACACACACACATACACACAAAGCCCCATCCATATTCGAACGAGAGAGAGAGAGAGAGAGAGAGAGAGAGAGAGAGAGAGAGAGAGAGAGAGAGAGAGAGAGAGAGAGAGTAAAAACCCATTTCCCGTTTTCCAACAGTAACATAGGTGTGGTGGTGGTGGTGGTGGTGGGGGGGTCACACCACGTTGTAAGTAACCCCCCCTCCCTCCCCCCCACATCCTCGCTGACAGTCTGTCTGTCACCTGTCACTTCGCCTGACCCCCACCCTACCCTCCCCATACCCCAGAGATAGACAGGTGGGACAGGTGCATATGGACCTCTGTCCTCACCCACCTGTTATTCACCCGTCCATTGATCCAGGGGGGAAAAAATATATATATTAGAAACATCTGTCCATCCTTTTCAGCCAGTGTGATTTATAGAAAGACAAGCCAGGGGAGGGAAGGGGAGGGAGGGGGTGTGACAGAAGCATAGACAGACAGACAGACGGATGGACATAGACAGCCACGCGTCCATTAGCGCATACGAGGACATAGAAATGGGGGCAAGGGGGGGGGGGGAGATATAGATGGAAAAAGACAATTATTCTTTACATATATACTTTATATATATACTTTATATATATTCTTTATATATATTCTTATATATAAAGAATATATATATACTTTTATATAGTTTATCTATATCTATATATATATATATATATATATATATATATATATATATATATATATATATATAGTTAGTGAGAATATAGAAATGAGAAAAAAAAATTAAAGTAAATTCTAGCAGTTGATAGCAGCAAGCTATATAGAAATAAGAACAGTGCAATATAATGATAATTTAGAAATCACTGAAACTGTAGATGAGAAGAATGAAATTAAATATATCCTAACGAGTACAAAATTAGGAAAAAATTATAGAAGTGAAAAAAAAATCAAAAAAATTTGAGGGGGAAAAATAATTATGTAATCAGATGACAAAAAATAATTATGTAATCAGATGATAAAAAAGAAATAATTATGTAATCAGATAAAGAAATAATTATGTAATCAGATGATAAAAAAGAAATAATTATGTAATCAGGTGATAAAAAATAATTATGTAATCAGATGATAAAAAGAAATAATTATGTAATCAGATGATAAAAAAGAAATAATTATGTAATCAGATGATAAAAAATAATTATGTAATCAGATGATAAAAAAGAAATAATTATGTAATCAGATAAACAAATAATCATGTAATCAGATGATAAAAAATAATTATGTAATCAGATGATAAAAAAGAAATAATTATGTAATCAGATAAAAAAAATGATTATGTAATCAGATGATAAAAAAATAATGTAATCAGATGATAAAAAAGAAATAATTATGTAATCAGATGATAAAAAAGAAATAACTATGTAATCAGATGATAAAAAGAAATAATTATGTAATCAGATGATGTAATTCTCTTTCCACGGGTTCCGAACCAACTACGAAGCTCTGGCCACTTGTTCGAACTCTCCTCTTCGGTCATTTGGAGGTAATTACCTTTGGTAAAATGTCACACGGAAATTATGTAGCAATAAATCCCTAATTGGCCTCATTTCTGGCCACAGAAGTGTAAGAATATAGATATACGACCTTATAGACACTTAAGAGAGGAATATATAGTTCTATATAGCGATAGGAGGTCAGAAGATAAGTAAGTGAACGAATCTACCTTCGTATTACGTGTGTGTTGTAGAAGGCGACTTCTGTAAATGGGGTGGGAGCGAGGGGGGCAAGTGCGTCACAGTGGGGTAGAGTCACGTCACAGTGGGGTAGAGTGCGTCACAGCGGGATAGAGTGCG
>NC_092241.1:7649568-7659568 GCF_036320965.1 Panulirus ornatus | reverse complement strand
CCATCCCATCCCACTCTCTCTCTCTCTCTCTCTCTCTCTCTCTCTCTCTCTCTCTCTCTCTCTCTCTCTCTCTCTCTCTACCTACTCCCCCAAGCGCTTACGATCCCTCTCCCCACTCGTCCCTCTCCCACCACGGCGTCCCTCCCGATTGCCTACGCCTCACGGAACTACTACTTCTTCTTCTTCTTCTTCTTCTTCTTCTTCTTCTTCTTCTTCTTCTTCTTCTTCTTCCTCCTTTTCTTCTTCTTCTTCTTCTTCTTCTTCTTCTTAACCCTGGACAAGAATGGCGCGTCCAAAGGAGGTTTTACTTTCGTCTTCCTCTCCTTTTACGACGCGCCTCTCTCTCTCTCTCTCTCTCTCTCTCTCTCTCTCTCTCTCTCTCTCTCTCTCTCTCCCTCTACATCAGTAGTGATAGGTCGCCTCTGCCCAACCAGCTGTTGATTGATATCAGAGTTTTACAGCAAGCCCCACTATGGCCACCTGTCATATTTTGGGGGGGTCACGGTGCCAAAAGAGCACTTCACCTCCTCCCACTTCTTCCCCCTCCCTTCCCCCCACTTCCTCGAGGGGTGCAGGGTACACGTGAGGGTACATAAAGGAAGCGACTGTAGCCGTAGGGTGGTTACAGGACACAGCAAGAGTTACGGATCCTGTAACGGTAGGGTGATTACAGAATACAGCAATAGAGATCATGTAACGTTAGGGTGATTACAGAATACAGCAATAGAGATCATCTAATGTTAGGGTGATCGCGAAATACAGTAATACAGATCCTGTAACGTTAGGGTGATTACAGAATACAGCAATAGAGATCATCTAATGTTAGGGTGATCGCGAAATACAGTAATACAGATCCTGTAACGTTAGGGTGATCGCGAAATACAGTAATACAGATCCTGTAACGTTAGGGTGGTCACAGAATACAGTAATAGAGATCTTGTAATGTTAGGGTGATGGCAAAATACAATAATACAGAGATCTTGTAATGTTAGGGTGATGGCAAAATACAGCAAGGGTGATCATAGGATACAGCGAGAATACAGGTCCTGTAATGTTAGGGTGTTCAAAGGACACATCAAAAGGGGTGTGTGTGTGTGGGGGGGGTTATTATACACCAGGGGTTCACCAAGGAAACCCGGCAAAAAAAAAAAAGGAGTTTTGGAATACTATGGGATCTTCCCCATGTGGTGACAGGGGACGTAAACAACAGTGATGACCCAGGGCGTTCCCCTAAAGTGGTGTAAACAACAATGATGACCCAGGGCGTCCCCCCCAAAGTGGTGTAAACAACAATGATGATCCAGGGCGTCCCCCCAAAGTGGTGTAAACAACAATGATGACCCAGGGCGTCCCCCCAAAGTGGTGTAAACAACAATGATGACCCAAAGTGGTGTAAACAACAATGATGACCCAGGGCGCCCCCCCAAAGGGGTGTAAACAACAATGATGACCCAGGGCGTCCCCCCAAAGGGGGTGTAAACAACAGTGATGACCCAGGGCGTCCCCCCAAAGTGGCGTAAACAACAATGATGACCCAGGGCGTCCCGCCAAAGGGGTGTAAACAACAGTGATGACCCAGGGTGTCCCCCCAAAGTGGTGTAAACAACAATGATGACCCAGGGCGTCCCCCCAAAGGGGTGTAAACAACAGTGATGACCCAGGGCGTCCCCCCAAAGTGGTGTAAACAACGATGATGACCCAGGGCGTTCCCCTAAAGTGGCGTAAACAACAGTGATGACCCAGGGCGTCTCCCCAAAGTGGTGTAAACAACAGTGATGACCCAGGGCGTCCCCCCAAAGGGGTGTAAACAACAATGATGACCCAGGGCGTCCCCTCAAAGTGGCGTAAACAACAATGACGACCCAGGGCGTCCCCCCAAAGGGGTGTAAACAACAATGATGACCCAGGGCGTCCTCCCAAAGTGGCGTAAACAACAATGATGACCCAGGGCGTCCCCCCAAAGTGGTGTAAACAACAGTGATGACCCAGGGCGTCTCCCTAAAGTGGTGTAAACAACAATGATGACCCAGGGCGTCCCCCCAAAGTGGCGTAAACAACAATGATGACCCAGGGCGTCTGAACTCGGGGCGTTCCTCAAAAAAACACCACCGAGAGATTGGCTGGTCCAGCGAAAAGTCTCAACCCGTGTTGTGTCATCGGGCCATGTTCGAGAACATAGAAGATAGTCACTATTCTGTCGTGGGGGATTCACACACACACACACGCACACGCACACGCACGCACGTGCGCGCGACACGTCTTAGTGTGCGCGGGGCGCTGCAAAACAAACCCTGGAGTGCTGAGAAACCTTTACGAAAGAACAATTATTTTTCGCGTTGCAACCTCTAATTATCAACAACCCATGAACTCTTAACAGCTTCAGGTCACATTAAGAACAAACCACACTTTGTTCTCTTCTGTTCTCAACGGCTGGGAACAAACCAGACTGTTCCCTGTTCTCTGCTATGAACACACTCAAAGAACAAAATAGGATCTGTGTGGAGTGTTCTCACCTCACACCACTACAGCTAAGAACGCTAGATCGCTCCTCTGTGTGTGTGTGTGTGTGTGTGTGTGTGTGTGTGTGTGTGTGTGTGTGTGTGCACAATAGCCCTGCAACAGTCAAGACTCGAACCCAGGACCTATCAGATTTAGACAGAATCACACGGAACTTGACGAGCGAAAGAAAGGGCATATACAGTGACAAGTCCTTCAGAGGCGAAAACCACAGACTCCGTTCTCTCCCACCAGATAGATAGATAGATAGATAGATAGAGAGAGAGAGAGAGAGAGAGAGAGAGAGAGAGAGAGAGAGAGAGAGAGAGAGAGAGAGAGAGAGAGAGCAACAGGTTGAAATCGCGCGCGCTCGCTCGAAACGCTATCTCTCTCTCTCTCTCTCTCTCTCTCTCTCTCTCTCTCTCTCTCTCTCTCTCTCTCTCTCTCTCTCTCTCCTTCAAACCTCGGCCCCGGATCACACACTGCAAAAAAAAAAGAAGAAAGAAAAAAGACAAAGAAAGACATCTTCCTTACCCAAGTTTCCACGGGAATCGAACCGGGTTGGACCTCCCGTTTGTGATACACCACTCCTCTCCTAGCTTCCAATATGCTTCCTCCTGCTCCTGCTCCTCCTCCTGCTCCTCCTCCTCCTCCTCCTCCTCCTGCTCTTGGGAAAACCAGGAGGTGGCATGTCATTCTCAGACACTGCTCAAGTCTCTCTCTCTCTCCACACCCCACCTCGCCCCACCCTCCACCCCTTCTCGCTCGGCCACTCCGTTGCTGCCTCGCTGTAAACTCGTCTACGAGTGTGTGTGTGTGTGTGTGTGTGTGTGTGTGTGTGTGTGGTGTGGGGGCCGGTGCCAAGAGGGGTGAGGGGGGCCCAGCCCCCCCCTCACCCCTCCTTCCCTCGTCTTACACCCTCAGTATTCAAATAAGTGGCACCATTCTACAGTTCGGGGCAACGAGAGAGAGAGAGAGAGAGAGAGAGAGAGAGAGAGAGAGAGAGAGAGAGAGAGAGAAGAGAGAGAGAGAGAGAGAGAGAGAGAGAGGGGTATTCATACACACACACACATACAGAGCCGAAGTTTACAGATAGTATAAGAGTTTATGAATGTGATAACAGCTGTGGTGTCCGAGTGGTTAAGGAGATGGACTCGAAATCCATTGGGCCCTGCCCGCACAGGTTCGAATCCTGTCCACAGCGATGGTACTTTTAGCGCAGGCACGTAAACCTGAAAGGGATCGAGAACCCTGAGTACGCGCGCGTCTGCCCGCCCCCTACCGTGTGAGATGGCAAAACAGAGGCGCCATCTGCTTGTGTTTGCAAGAAACGCCGTCAGAAAAATTGCCCCACGCCTTCAATGACGCAGATGATCAACTGCGTGCAATGTGTCCACCACACGATCGATATAGGAATGAGCCGCGAAGATGAGTGAGGAAGTAAAGTAGAAATCTACTCCCAGCTCAATTTCTCGCAACATCAGTTCGACCAGTCGTTCTCGACCAGATACACACATGAAAAGGTACTCGAAGGGTGTATAATACAACACAGGAGAATACAGTGCAGTGCAGTATAATACAATAATATTCACAATACTATTCCAGCATGATATACACTCAATACGGTGTCCAGCAGTGTAGAATGTATCTTACAGTGTCCAGCAGTTTTGTATGTATCTTACAGTGTCCAGCAGTGTAGAATGTATCTTACAGTGTCCAGCAGTTTTGTATGTATCTTACAGTGTCCAGCAGTGTAGAATGTATCTTACAGTGTCCACCAGTGTTGTATGTATCTTACAGTGTCCAGCAGTGAGGTTATGTATCTTACAGTGTCCAGCAGTGTTGTGTGTATCTTACAGTGTCCAGCAGTGTTGTATGTATCTTACAGTGTCCAGCAGTGTTGTGTGTATCTTACAGTGTCCAGGAGTGTTGTATGTATCTTACAGTGTCCAGCAGTTTTGTATGTATCTTACAGTGTCCAGCAGTGTTGTATGTATCTTACAGTGTCAAGCAGTGTTGTATGTATCTTACAGTGTCCAGCAGTGTAGAATGTATCTTACAGTGTCCAGCAGTGTTGTGTGTATCTTACAGTGTCCAGGAGTGTTGTATGTATCTTACAGTGTCCAGCAGTGTTGTATGTATCTTACAGTGTCCACCAGTGTTGTATGTATCTTACAGTGTCCAGCAGTGTTGTATGTATCTTACAGTGTCCAGCAGTGTTAGTGTCCAGCCGTGAGGTTATGTATCTTACAGTGTCCAGCCGTGAGATTATGTATGCTATCGAATTTTATAACCAATGAATCCTTCGTTATTCTGAAACTCTTAATTATAGCGGTACGATTCTTAGTCAAGGGTACGACCCTTGAACACGACGGTACGGCCCTTGAGCACGACGGTACGATCCTTGAGCACGACGGTAGGCGGTCCTTGAGCACGACGGTGCGGCCCTTGAGCACGACGGTACGGCCCTTGAACACGATGGTACGACCCTTGAACACGACGGTACGACCCTTGAACACGACGGCACGACCCTCGAGCACGACGGCACGACCCACGAGTATGATGGCGTGTTACCTTAAGGGTTAAGTCCTCGGCAGACAGTATAGGAGAAGGCCCCTCCCTGCTCACCACTCCCTCGTGCACACATCGCGAAATTAGTGTAGCATAGGAGGGGTGTACCGACGTGGAAATTCCATAGGGAAGTGTCCCATGAAGAGGGAGTGGGGGGAGAGAGAGAGAGAGAGAGAGTGGGGGTCGCGCGGGTCGTGGAAAAAGGGAGGTACTTCGATGACCTATGAATGGAGGGAGTGAGGGAGGGAGGGAGTGAGGGAGGGAGGGAGGGGTTGAAAGGCGTCAGAAACTACCCCAGACAGTGGGGTCAGAGACAGACCCCTCCACCCCCATACTTGCCAAGCATCGGTGGATCACCCAGCTTCGTCCAGCCAACTGTTGGAGGCGGCGCAGCTGCGACCCTCACCTAACCTACGTCATTCCGATCCTCAAGTGTTGAACATCTGCGCAGCTGCAGAACAGATGTTGATGGTGTGCACGTGTGGAGGGTGCATGTGTACCACAGGGAGTCGAGGGATCAGCTGCCATTACACACACACCCAACACTTAGTGTGTGAGGTGCCAGGGATGTTCTCTGTACTCCTTACGCTGTTTCAAATCTTCCTTTTCCCTGTCTTTGATCATTTCTCTCTCTCTCTCTCACACACACACACACACACACACACACACACACATACATACATACACTAAATGGCGTCCTAGCTACGTCTCTTCGTTGTATATCAACTGATTGTTATATATCTCTCTTGTGTCTCCCATGATGATGATGTGATTATGACACGAAAGTGCACTTGGGAACTTATCGTGTTTCATTTCCCCCCCACGTGGACTCATAGGAATATACTTGATCACGCGCTCAACTGTGATCCTTTCCACACACACATGTAAATATACAGTATACATAAAGACACATAGAGGTACGACTTCCGGTCAATACTTACCCTCCCCCCCCCCAGAACCTTCAACAAACATAGGGAATGAAAGAAGCTGAAAACATCATTAATATCCCCTAAATTCTCCTTCTTTCCTACCGTCGTTCACAAATCTATCAAAACCTTTGAAAGAAAAAATACAAAGTTTAGATGAAAAGTCCTCTTGAACGTGCCAAGGTATTCCTCCAACTCCCATTTTCTTTCTTTTTCTTTCTAAGCTGGAAGTGATGTTGCTAAAACCATCAGTACACTCGCTGGATCAAAACGGTGAGGCGTTGGATGGGGAGGTGAACTTCACTCGTATACAACGTGTCTCTTGCTCGACGTCTCAGCCTAAGCTTAATTGGCATTTAAGGACATTTTCTCTCAGTGGACGACTGTGGGCCTAAGCTTAAAAGGCATTTAAGGACATTTTCTGTCAGTGGACGACTGTGGGCCTAAGCCTAATTGGCATTTAAGGACACTTTCTCCCAGTGGACGACTGTGGGCCTAAGCCTAATTGGCATTTAAGGACATTTTCTCTCAGTGGACGTCTCAGCCTAAGCTTAATTGGCATTTAAGGACATTTTCTCTCAGTGGACGACGTCTGGGCCTAAGCTTAATTGGCATTTAAAGACATTTTCTCTCAGTGGACGACGTCTGGGCCTAAGCTTAAAAGGCATTTGAGGACATTTTCTCTCAGTGGACGACGTCTGGACCTAAGCTTAAAAGGCATTTGAGGACATTTTCTCTCAGTGGACGACGTCTGGACCTAAGCTTAAAAGGCATTTGAGGACATTTTCTCTCAGTGGACGTCTCAGCCTAAGCCTAATTGGCATTTAAGGACATTTTCTCTCAGTGGTTGATTAGGACCTCGAAGCCAACATGGACGAAGGAATAGTACCACAGACAGAGGACATTTGAAAGGAATACCTGCTGGTGGACGTCGGAGTGTTGGGGTACTGTGGAGTTCAAGGCAGACACGACGACGTACGTCTCTTAAAAAGCATCGGACTGCGTTCGATATGCTATCAGTCGCTCGTTGATGGAGGACGCCTGGGGGTGACGGTAAAGCCTCCTGCTTCCCCTCCTGCTGCTGCTCCTCCTCCTCCTCCTGCAGGAGGTGTGGACGCATGGTAGGGCAAGGGCAGGGCGGGAGGAGGAGGAGGAGGAGGAGGATGGAAGCGCTTCCTCCTCCTCCTGCAGGAGGTGTGGACGCATGGTAGGGAAGGGCAGGGCGGGAGGAGGAGGAGGAGGAGGGGATGGAGCCTGCTTCCTCCTCCTCCTCCTCCTCCAGGAGGTTTGGACGCATGGTAGGGCAAGGGCAGGGCGGGAGGAGGAGGAGGAGGATGGTGGCGCCTCCTCCTCCTCCTCCTCCTCCTCCTCCTCCTCCAGGAGGTTTGGACGCATGGTAGGGCAAGGGCAGGGCGGGAGGAGGAGGAGGAGGATGGTGGCGCCTCCTCCTCCTCCTCCTGCAGGAGGTGTGGACGAATGGTAGGGCAAGGGCAGGGGGGGAGGAGGAGGAGGAGGATGGTGGCGCCTCCTCTCCTCTCCTGCAGGAGGTGTGGAGCATGGTAGGGCAAGGGCAGGGCGGGAGGAGGAGGAGGAGGAGGAGGAGGTGGCGCCTCCTCTCTGCAGGAGGTGTGGACGCATGAGGGCAAGGGAGAGGAGGAGGGGGAGGAGGAGGATGGTGGCGCTCCTCCTCCTCCTCCTGCAGGAGGTGTGGAGGCATGGTAGGGCAAGGTCAGGGCGGGAGGAGGAGGAGGAGGAGGAGGATGGAAGCGCCTCCTCCTGCAGGAGGTGTGGACGCAGGGCGGGAGGAGGAGGAGGAGGACGAGGAGGATGGTGGCGCCTCCTCCTCCTGCAGGAGGTGTGGACGCATGGTAGGGCAAGGGCAGGGCGGGGCTCCTCCTGATTGTCATTGATTGCGGTGTGTCTGGCGGCGAGGGCGCTCACCAGGTCTGCAGTAGTCTGGCCACACATGGCTCCATCTCTCTCTCTCTCTCTCTCTCTCTCTCTCTCTCTCTCTCTCTCTCTCTCTCTCTCTCTCTCTCTCTCACCTCTCCACGACCCATCATGCCCTAACTCGCCCCCATCAACACTCCTAATCTACCCCTTTCCCCCAAACCACACCACACCCCCTTCCCCAATGCCGTCCCATCACTATCCATGTCCACACAGAGAGAGAGAGAGCTCGCCCCTCACCCATACCCCATACCACACCCCATACTCGCCCCATACCTAACCGTGACCCATCAGCTTGACACACACACACACACACACACACACACACACACACACACACACACACAGATCAACAACAAAGTGGCCAGAACTTTCACCAAAACGTCTCGAGACTTTATGTGCGTCAAAGCCAGAGCCGCTCTGAACACCACACGAACAATAATAACTATTCGCCATTTCCCGCATTAGCGAGGTAGCGTTAAGAACAGAGGACTGGGCCTCTGAGGGAATATCCTCACCTGGCCCCCTTCTCTGTTCCATCTTTTGGAAAATTAAAAAAAGAAAAAGAGAGGGGAGGATTTCCAGCCCTCCTCAGCTCCCTCCCCTTTTTAGTCACCTTCTACGACACGCAGAAATACGTGGCAAGTATTCTTTCTCCCCTATCCCCAGGGATGATATATAAATGAGAAGAAAAGAGGAAAATTTCGACCTACAAAGTTGTCAAGGCCCACCCACTCACCACCCAAAAAAAATTATCAACACGTCACCATCCAAAGGTTACATATATTTTTTTTGCTTTGTCGCTGTCTCCCGCGTTTGCGAGGTAGCGCAAGGAAACAGACGAAAGAAATGGCCCAACCCACCCACATACACATGTATATACATACGTCCACACACGCAAAATATACATACCTACACAGCTTTCCATGGTTTACCCCAGACGCTTCACATGCCCTGATTCAATCCTTCTCACCTTTTTTACCTTTTCTGAAAAGCGCTTTGGTCTGGCCAAGAAACGTTAACTCGATTCCATTTGTCTCAAGATGACCTCATCATGTCTCTCGTGTTTCTTCACTCCTCGAACGTTTTGAGACTTAATTACTTTACGTCAAACGTCTCTATACTTAAATGGTTTGCAACCTCCTACTTTACATCTAACGTCTCTATACTTATACGTTTTACAGCCTCCTACTTTACATCTAACGTCTCTATACTTAAACGTTTTACAACCTCCTACTTTACATCTAACGTCTCTATACTTATACTTTTACAGCCTCCAACTTTACATCTAACGTCTCTATACTTATACGTTTTACGACCTCCTACTTTACAGCTAACTTCTCTATACTTATACGTTTTACAACCTCCTACTTTACATCTAACGTCTCTATACTTACACTTTTACACTTTTACAACCTCCTACTTTACATCTAACGTCTCTATACTTACACTTTTACACTTTTACAACCTCTTACTTTACATCTCTATATTCAAACGTTTTGCATGCTCCTATTTTACATCTATCGTCTCTATACTCAAACGTTTCAAAATCTCCGACTTGACACTGAACGTTTGTTTGTGTTTTCGACATAATTCACATCTAACGTTTCTTTGAGCTTGAGGGAGAGTCATTTGCATATCCCCGCCCGCCCTACACTCCAGAGGGGGCCCCCCCCCCTTCCCTCACGCTGTAATGCCCCATGCGAACACCTTTCGCTAACAGGTGTCCCTAAACCCATTCCTACACGCTAATTCAACCCCCATCACCCACCTTCCCCATCTCCCATACCATCACTATCACCGACTCCCACCTTCTTCTAACCTCGCTTAGAATATCCCCCCAAAAAAAAGGTTGAGATGAGAAGTCTATGGAACAAGGAGACGTGTGTAAGTCTTAAGTTTTTTTTTTCGAAATATATGTTTGAGTGAGATGGGGATGATGTGATCTGGAAAAGAACCTCCATCTCACTCTCTCTCTCTCTCTCTCTCTCTCTCTCTCTCTCTCTCTCTCTCTCTCTCTCTCTCTCTCTCTCTCTTCCCTTCGCCATGACCGTGAG
>NC_092241.1:7634568-7644568 GCF_036320965.1 Panulirus ornatus | reverse complement strand
TGACGGGGAGGTACATGTACTTATATATATATATGTTTCATCTCTAATGTCGTACGTCGGATTCCTTAAAAAGGGGTACCTAGCTTTGCCCTTTTGTAGGTAATTCATTTACTCCATACCTCGATGTATATATATAGCACAGTCAATGCGGCTCTGTTTATGAATAATGTAAATTCGTGAATGATTCATCCAATGTTGCCAAGTCCTTTTTTTCTTATCCAAACATCTCTCATCATAATTTCCAATGTAACTCAATCACTGAGGCCCATCCATTTCGTCCCTAGACCAGCACGCTGTACTTTCCATTTCGTGCCAAGCCCACAGGGTGAGTAGGCATATATTAGCCTCTTTTGTGGGAAGAATATTAAGTCGTAAGTATATACACGCGTACATAAACATATAAATTCATTGCAATGGTTCACAGTAGTGCGCGTGGTCTAGTATTTGCTGGTAACAACACGGAAAATGAAACGCGACGAGCTCCCAAGTGCACTTTCGTGTAATGATCACATCATCATCATCAGGGTAGATACACAAGAATGAAATAGAAGACTTAGAACAGTGAGTTTATATACGAAGACTGTTGTTCTAAGTCTTCTATCTCATTCTTGTATCTCTCCTGGCGATGATGTGATCATGACACGAAAGTGCACTTGGGAACTCATCGCGTTTCATATTCCTCTTGGTTATCAACAAACGAAAATATATCACAAAGGGACGTGATTCAAGAATATGCTAATAGCCCCACGCGAATCTCCGTCACCCGTTTTCCTTGTGGCTTGCTGCAGCATCCATAACACTTCTCCTTCTCAAACACAGCCACGTCAGTGGAGAGCGACGAAAAGAAAATCGTGATCCCAGGTTTGGTCTACGCCAGTGTTGCCTCCAGACGGCTTCGGCGCCATGTTAGTCTGACGAACTTCCGCGCAGCCACAGAAATCAAACCAGCCACTTACAAACGGGCAATTTAATTTCCAGAGTCAATTTCCGGTGAACTGCCATCAACAGGGGTCGACCAATGCGACCATTTTGCCCGACTAAGGACCAGATAACACACCTCTTGTCTTCAACGCTGTGTATAATACAGACAGTGAGGTTGACGAGCATGTGTTTTTTTTTTAAATGGCTTGTTTAACCTGCTGAAAGGTTAACGACCCCAGAGGAATGAGGAGGGAGGGAGGTAGTTAGATAGTTAGGGGTCTTCGTTCATCCGGGGGGGGGGATCCTGGAGTTAAAGTTACCCTTCAAGATGAGGTGGTTTTGTGACCTGCCAAAATGACGAGGTTCGTAGGAACACGTTTTCGATGGTGTTTACCATCATCCTCATACATTACTTTGGACTGAGGAAAGACGAATGAAGGAATCGCTTATATTTTGCTCTACTTACATGGAGATGTAAAACTGGCACTTTTAAGTGCATTTCCTTGGAAATTAAACCGACTCAGTGCAGTTTAACTCACAGTTCAAATTTTCCACATGTTTCCTTCCTGGAGGGGAAAGTCCATGGCTTATACAGCCTATAGAAAAAAAACAGTGTTGGTGACAGCGTAATGCCTTTGGGGACCCCGCTTGGTAATTCTGATGATAGTCCGGAGTTTATGGCCACCGTGGGAGATTGTGGACGAAAGAAGCTACATAGATGTAGCCAGGTCGGTGACTCCGGCCATGCCCAGCTGTGGGGGGGGTGGGTGTGTACGAAAGCCCCACACTCCTAGTCAAAGGCCTCGCTTTGAATGGCACACTGTGGGATTATGTAGTTCGTTCCGCTGCGTCTGGTTGGTGTTGGGTCTCCTACAACTATCGTACTCTCTGAGGTGGTACTTCTACTTCCGTCAACACAGTGCCATATCGACACCCAAAATCCTCCTCCTCCTCCTCCTCCTCCTCCTCCTCAGTGTTTTCTCTCGTGTCTGAGGGAGATAAACGGGTCAACAGAACTTTGAGTTGAGGTTTGGCACTCCATCTTTATTTTCTTCTTTTTTTGCGCGCGACCAGCGTTATTGTGACTTATCTTAATTCACAGAGGGGGGTGTATCGAAGGCAATGAGACGACGAAGGGAGGGAGGGTTGTGCTGAGCCAAGGACGAGAGGGCGTGTGTCTGGCTAGGAAGAGGGCAGGAGGGAGGGAGAGAGAGAGGAGAGGATGAGGAGGATATTGAGGGTGAGGGAGGGTGCAGGGAAGATGGTGGACGCGGGGTAGAGAAGGAGAAGGAGAAGAAGGAGAAGGAGAAGGAGAAGGAGAAGAAGGAGAAGGAGAAGGAGAAGGAGGACGAGGAGGAGGAGGAGAAGGAGGATGAGGAGAAGGAGAAGAAGGAGGAGGAGGAGAAGGAGAAGGAGAAGGAGAAGGAGAAGGACAAGAGGAGGAGGAGGAGGAGGAGGAGGAGAGAAGGAGAAGAAGGAGGAGGAGGGGGAGGGGGAGGAGGAAAACTAACCCAGGGTGGGTTTTACGGGTGGGCTACGTGCTCCCGTCGGCGTAGACAGGAGTCGGCATTGGTGACGTCTGGAGGAGACAGAGTCGTGACTGCATTGCGCTGAGGATTGATGTGGTCAGGTTGGGTCTTGTGGCTTGGAGGGAAGCGGCGGGGGCGGCGGGGGGAGGAGGGGGTTCAAAGTGGAGCGAGGGAAGGATGTGGTGGAAGGAGGAGGAGGAGAAGGGGGAAGGGGGCGCAGGGCCAATCTCTATGACTGAGGCAGGACAGGTGGTGTGTGTGTGTGTGTGTGTGTGTGTGTGTGTGTGTGTGTGTGTATGCAGGGGATGGGGGGCGGGGGGAGGCGAGGGAGCCACATACGTACATGTGGCATGGGTCAGGAAGGAGATGCACTATGACAGGTGTTATGTTCATGTGTGTGTGTGTGTGTGTGTGTGTGTGTGTGTGTGTGTGTGTGTGTGTGTGGGTGGCCGGGTGTACACACATGGATACGGGAAGTTCATGTGTATGGAGGAGGGGGGGGACTAGATGGCCATGTTTAGCTCTCATGAGTCCCTGTGTCCCAGTCACCAATAAACGGAGCCATTCAGACCTTCACATACATTGACCACATACCCGAAACAGCTATATGAGAACCCCCTTCCACCACCCGGTATCTCAATCTCTGATAATATGTGCGAGGATGACATCCTCCACTGTACCTGCTCCTGCTTGTAATGGGGGAGGAAACATTCCCCCCATCGTACCTTCGTGGTCTATCCTCTCCGCTAACCAACACTGGCCACCAACTGAAATGGTCGTGTTATTAAACACAATGTGATATGATTCACAACCACATATCAATAATTAACGTTACTTTTAACACCAGTGCTTCCATAACTACCATTATCATTATCAAATTATCATTATTGAGGCTATTTCCATTGCCATTCTCATCATACCAAAAGGCTACAATGTTTATCTTTGTCATCACTGATGGCAACACGATGCTAGACCATAAGCATCGACCAATGTGGAGCATCGGATCCTGGCCAGATGGAGTATCCGAAACCCTTACGACGAGATCAGATCCTCCATCGCCCCCCTTGTCTGAACCAACCTCACCTCGCCACGCTCCCTTCCCGTCATCTCCCAAAGGTGTTGAACACCATACAGATACCGACGAAGAAGCTCAAGAACATTGACTGTGAATCGAAGGCGCAATTGGCTACATTGCTTGTGATGGTTTCCACGTACATTTTCGAAGCCTCGGTGGCCGTGAGATGCGTAATGGACCTCCTTACATCCCCCACAGGGAGGGAGGTGGTGGTAGTAGTACGTAGACGCATGGAGAAAGGCTCAAGTCTAGTGTTTGTTCGTGTGCGCAACTAGCGATGCAGCTGTTACTGCTTTTGTGTGTGTCTGGGTGGGAAGGGGAAGAAGGAGGAGGAGGGGTCGGGTAGGTCTCTCCTGTCACGCCCCCACAGAGACACTGTGGGTAAGGAATGTGTATGGACCTAGGAGGAGGAGGAGGAGGAGGAGGAGGAGGAGTAGGAGTAGGAGGAGGAGGAGAGGAAGGGGGTTGGTGGTGGGTGGGCGCCACCACGGGGAAAAGGCCGTGGGATGGTAAGAGAGTACGCGTTTGCAGGATGAGCAGAAGGACTCACGAGAGAGAGAGAGAGAGAGAGAGAGAGAGAGAGAGAGAGAGAGAGAGAGAGAGAGAGAGAGAGAGAGAGAGAGAGAGAGTGTAAACAAGGAGCGAAGCAAGACACCCTGGCAGGTTACGACAGATGTACCTGCTTTTCTGTCGCCTTCCCTTTGAATGAGTCTGTGAGCATCCACGACACGAGCCGACAGCTTCTTCTCTTCATAATTACCTTATCTATAATTACCTTATTTTCGGAGAAATATAATTACCTTTGACAACAGCAGCGTGATACCCTTTTCCCTACGAATCTCAAATGACATTACCTGCTCGTCAGGTAATCTCGGCGCCATTCAAGCAAACGTCTCTGTACTGAGGTTTTCTGTGTGCGCCCTGGGAGGTGAGGGGTTCGAATCCTAGTTGCGGCACTGGGCCCACAGTTCAACCCAGCTGTTCATCCTCCCGCAAGGGACTGGTCGATGAATAACTGACTTAGGCAAGGGTGTGTATATATATATATATATATATATATATATATATATATATATATATATATATATACAAGTACACATAGCGTTAATGAAATTGGCTCTGATTAGGCTATTCAGTTGCCCGCGCCGTTTTCTACTGACGTAAAAAGAAACTTAGAAAATGGTGACAGGGACTACTTCTTAACCACCTATATACATCCATAAACATTACTTTGGACAAGGACTGAGTCTTTGACCATTGACCTGACCTGCTGAAGGGAGGTCATAGGTCATCCCTGATGTCCTGGCCCTTCAGCCAGCCCTCTGAATGACTGGTTTGCATCTGCGAGCCATCAAAGTGAAAGGCGGGGAACCCGCGATTGAGGTGGGAGAGTGAGTTACGCCGCCTTTGACTCGGATATCGGAGTTCCCTGCGGGGAGTGACCTCATCTCGAAAGCCAAGTTGAGTTCCAGTAACTCCCCACTGGGAAGAAGAGGAGGAAGACCATAGGTCATATATATATATATATATATATATATATATATATATATATATTCCAATGAGTCCACAGGGAAAATGAAGCACGAAAAGTTCCCAAGTGGACTTTCGTGTAATAATCACATCATCAGGGGAGACACAAGAGAGAAATATAACAGTCAGTTGATATACATCGTTTCTTCGATGTATATCAACTGACTGTTATATTTCTCTCTTGTGTCTCCCCTGATGATGTGATTATTACACGAAAGTGCACTTGGGAACTTTTCGTGTTTCATTTTCCCTGTGGACTCATAGGTAAGGGGTAAGAATATGACTGCAAGCACACACACACACACACACACACACACACACACTAGCACACAGAGGTGTGGCAATCAGAGTTTACACTCGCCACAGTAAGACCTCCACAAAGGAGACAGTCTATGAGAGGCAAATGTAGGGAGGTGAAAAAATGGCCCTCCATCCATAACCTAAAAGGTGTTTACGTTGTACTGTAGATAGATGTGTGTGTGTGTGTGTGTGTGTGTGTGTGTGTGTGTGTGTGTGTGTGTGTGTGTGTGTGTGTGTGTGTGTGTGTGTGTGCGCTGGTTCTAGAGCGAGTGCGATATTCTTCTGGCATGCGCAGACCAGGCATAATCCCCCACACGTGATGAATGGGGTCCATCCCTTGAACAAGACGAGAGAGAGAGAGAGAGAGAGAGAGAGAGAGAGAGAGAGAGAGAGAGAGAGAGAGAGAGAGAGAGAGAGAGGAATGTTGAGAAAGATGTTCATTGGACCTGGGAGGCTGGTCGGTACTTCCCCAGGCCAGCGTCCCACACAGATGAGAAGGCAATGAGAATCTGAGCCCATAAAAATTTTTCCATTTTCTCACAACTGTCAAGTTGTTAAAACCATCATAACACAACCGCCAAGTTGTTAAACCATCACAACACAACTGCCAAGTTGTTAAACCATCACAACACAACTGTCAAGTTGTTAAACCATCATAACACAACTGTCAAGTTGTTAAAACCATCATAACACAACTGTCAAGTTGTCAAACCATCACACCACAACTATCAAGTTGTTAAACCATCACAACACAATCGCCAAGTTGTTAAACCATCACAACACACAACTATCAAGTTGTTAAACCATCACAACACACAACTATCAAGTTGTTAAACCATCACAACACAACTGTCAAGTTGTTAAACCATCACAACACACAACTATCAAGTTGTTAAACCATCACACCACAACTGTCAAGTTGTTAAAACCATCACATCACAACCGCCAAGTTGTTAAACCATCACAACACAACTGTCAAGTTGTTAAAACCATCACAACACAACTGTGAAGTTGTTAAAACCATCACACCACAACTATCAAGTTGTTAAACCATCACAACCCGCAACTGTCACGTTATTAAACCATCACAACACATAACTATCAAGTTGTTAAACCATCACAACACATAACTATCAAGTTGTTAAACCATCACAACACATAACTATCAAGTTGTTAAACCATCACAACACATAACTATCAAGTTGTTAAACCATCACAACACAACTATCAAGTTGTTAAACCATCATAACAATTACCGGCACTGAGACATAACTCAAAAGGTAATTTGTGGATGATTATGTTGCACCGAACCCTTAACCCAGACACGTCAATGGAAAACTCACTTGACGCAAAATGAGCCATGACGCATTACGCCAATGCGTACGTCTACCGACCAAAGAGTGTCTTGACGGGGGAGGGGGGGAGCATTACGCAAATCCGTAAGTCTACCGACCAAAGAGTGTCTTGAGAGGGGGGGGGGGGCGACGGAGGGCGGGGGAGGCGTCATTACGCAAATGCGTACGTCTACCGACCAAAGAGTGTCTTGAGGGGGGCGCGACGGAGGGGGGGGGAGGCGTCATTACGCAAATGCGTACGTCTACCGATCAAAGAGTGTCTTGAGGGGGTCGACCGGGGGGGGGGGAGGCGTCATTACGCAAATGCGTACGTTTACCGACCAAAGAGTGTCTTGGGGGGGGGGCGCGACGGAGGAGGGGGAGGCGTCATTACGCCAATGCGTACGTCTACCGATCAAAGAGTGTCTTGAGGGGGTCGACCGGGGGGGGGGGGAGGCGTCATTACGCAAATGCGTACGTCTACCGATCAAAGAGTGTCTTGAGGGGGGCGCGACGGACAAGGGGGGGAGCATCATTACGCAAATGTGTACGTGCGTATAAGTCCATGCGTAAGGGGGAACTAGGAAGGGAAGGGGAGAGGGAGGGGGGTGTATTGGTGCGTGTCTTGTCCTGTTCGCGTATCTGGGCAAAAGGGGGGTTTGAGATAGGCTATAAACCAAACCCCCCCCCCCTTAATGTTACCTTATTTTTTTTAAACGAAGTTTGTGTTTAAATGCTGTTGGTAACGGCGTCGATGGTGGTAGGAGGAGTGTTGGCTGGAGTGCTGGTGGCAGTGGCTGGTGGTAAAGGAGGGGGGGGGGGGTGAGGGGTGTGGTGGAGGAGGGGGGTGAGGGGTGTGGTGGAGGAAGAGGGGTATATTGGTGGTGAGTGGCTGGTATGGCAACAGTGCGTGTTTTACCGTGCACTCTCACCCATCTTCCTCCTCCTCCTCCTTCTCCTCCTCCTCCTCCTCCTCCTCCTCCTCCTCCTCCTCCTCCTCCTTCTCCTCCTCCTGTGGTGGAGATAGAAAAGACGGTGTTGGAGACACTGTGGGTCGATCGGTGTTGGTGGCGTTCGTGATGGTGGAGATACTGTTGTCGGTGTTGGTGGTGACGTTCGTGATGGTGGAGATACTGTTGTCGGTGTTGGTGTTCGTGATGGTGGAGGTACTGTTGTCGGTGCTGGTGGTGGCGTTCGCGATGGTGGAGATACTGTTGTCGGAGCTGGTGTTGGCGTTCGTGATGGTGGAGATACTGTTGTCGGTGTTGGTGTTGGCGTTCGTGATGGTGGAGATACTGTTGTCGGTGTTGGTGTTGGCGTTCGTGATGGTGGAGATACTGTTGTCGGTGTTGGTGTTCGTGATGGTGGAGGTACTGTTGTCGGTGCTGGTGGTGGCGTTCGCGATGGTGGAGATACTGTTGTCGGTGTTGGTGTTCGTGATGGTGGAGGTACTGTTGTCGGTGCTGGTGGTGGCGTTCGTGATGGTGGAGATACTGTTGTCGGTGTTGGTGTTCGTGATGGTGGAGATACTTGTTGTTGTCGGTGTTGGTGGGAATTGTTGGCGTTCATGGTGGCGGAGAGGGAAAAAAAAAGGTGTATTGGTGTGATTATCTACACGTACTGAAGATGGGGAAGAAAGGAGGAGTCTTGTATTCGTAGGTCCTCATTCTCTGCCCACTGTCATCTGCCCACACATCTTTAGTCCCATGTACCGTGTGTGTGTGTGTGTGTGTGTGTCTGTGCGCTCATAAAGTCCCCAGACGGAGGGACACATGAGCTTACAATCCCCTCCGTCTTCCCCAACCCCAAGGACGTGACTAAGCCACAGAGCACGGGGGAGAGGCCACACGTGCTGCCCTCCACATTCCTCCACTTAAAAATGAAGTTCGAAGGGAGTCGCTGGAGAAGGTCCAGAGGAGGAGGAGGAGGAGGAGGACGCCCAGAAGGGGGTTCGGGGTGGGTGTGGCGGCACCGGGACTGAGAGAGAGAGTGGGGGAGAGAGAGAGAGAGGGAGAGAGAGAGAGAGAATGCCATGATCGTCTTGACACGAGGGTGGTGGGAGAGAGAGAGAGAGAGAGAGAGAGAGAGAGAGAGAGAGAGAGAGAGAGAGAGAGAGAGAGAGAGAGATGAATCTCTTAAGTTCTGAGAGCGGGTTCAGACTCCATTTGTTTGGTCATACCACTAGACAAACCTTGGGGTCAAGAGGAAACGACATGATACATGTACTCTGGGGTCATATATATATATATATATATATATATATATATATATATATATATATATATATATATATATATATATATATATCTTTTTTCCCCTTCATGTCTTACAAGTACTGCCGTTAGACAGGCTGCTTACCGAAGATACCCGACCAAAACGACCCAGCTTATGTATTTCCTTCTTGCATCTCCCCTGATGATGATGTGATTATCACACGAAAGTGCACTTGGGAACTTATCGTGTTTCATTTTCCCCCGTGGGCGCGCCCCTATCACATACTCCAACACACCAATGCTTTTTGCCTGAGTACGCTCAGACACACTAGGATCTCAAGCTGAGAGAAAAGATGATAGAAAAAAAACACATTGAACGTAAAGGACAAAGCTATGGGTGACCATCTTTGGGAGAGTAATTACGCAAAACATGTGTGTGTGTGTGTGTGTGTGTGTGTGTGTGTGTGTGTGTGTCGACGGGTAAGGCGTAAATGGCAGAGGCATTACAGAACAGTCTCAAAGGCCAAGGGGAAACGATTTCGAGGCCTAATAACTTCTTAACGATTATGAGCTACAACGCCGGAATTGTAGAGTTACGTTCTACGACAGCTTCACACGAGACTGGGGAGGCTATAACGAAGTGTGTGTGTGTGTCTGTTTACTTCCAAGTGGGCAGTTACGCGGAGGCCTCTGCCACTGGATCGAAAATTACCTCAAGACAAAGGAACATCGTAAGAGTCTTTTCCGTCTTGGGGGCCAAGTAAGTCGCGGCGTTCCGCAAGGCACAGTTTTGGGGCCTCTGGTCAAATCCAGGTTTTAATTTGGTAATCGACCTTGCCTTACGTCCCTGATCCCTTATGACCTCACTGAAGCCTTCATTAACACCTGAATAAACGTTCCGTCGAGCTTCGTGCACCACGACGACGCCGCCCCCGCCTTCGAGTGGATGGTTAAAGGGGATCCAACACCATCCAAATCCATAATGACGAAAAGGGGGAAACACAGAAACAGGGTCAAGTTTGGATCGCCCGCTTACGAGAGGCTGGGGTTCGAGCGGTGCCCAGAGAGCGTGACCCCAGAGCAGTGCACTGAGAGAGA
>NC_092241.1:7612068-7619568 GCF_036320965.1 Panulirus ornatus | reverse complement strand
GAGTGATCATGACTGAAAGAGCTCTAAGAGTGACTGATCATGACTGAAAGAGCTCTAAGAGTGAGTGATCATGACTGAAAGAGCTCTAAGAGTGACTGATCATGACTGAAAGAGCTCTTTCTATGACTGGTACATCATAGAGGGACATAAAAGAAAATGTGGCTCTAACAGATATGAGCACACCCACGTCTCACATAATGAGCACGCCCACGCCTCACATGAGTACGCCCACGCCACACATAATGAGTACCCCCACGCCTCACATGAGTACGCCCACGTCTCACATATTGAGTACGCCCACGTCTCACATATTGAGTACGCCCACGTCTCACATGAGTACGCCCACGTCTCACATATTGAGTACGCCCACGTCTCACATATTGAGTACGCCCACGTCTCACATGAGTACGCCCACGCCTCACATAATGAGTACGCCCACGTCTCACATATTGAGAACGTTCACGTCTCACATGAGTACGCCCACGTCTCACATAATGAGTACGCCCATGTCTCACATAATGAGTACGCCCACGCCTCACATGAGTACGCCCACGCCTCACATAATGAGTACGCCCACGTCTCACATATTGAGAACGCCCACGTCTCATATAATGTGGATAAAGTGGATTGTTTTCATTCGTACTGGTCCCAGGTACACACACACACACACACACACACACACACACACACACACACACACACATAACCTCTGAAAAGGAGTGATTTCAGATGAAGTTTAATAGAGGAATGAACCTATCATGAAGTGTCATGAAGTGATTTTGTGAACACAGATGAAGCTATGGGCCACATATACACGGTGGCGTCTTAGAGAAG
Source organism: Panulirus ornatus (assembly GCF_036320965.1). Taxonomy (NCBI): domain Eukaryota; kingdom Metazoa; phylum Arthropoda; class Malacostraca; order Decapoda; family Palinuridae; genus Panulirus; species Panulirus ornatus. Next base: position 7,618,734 of record NC_092241.1, on the reverse strand, counting down.
CGACTTAATGGACAAAAATGAAGGATTGGGGGGAAGAAAAACAGATGCAGAGCGATTATGTCACAGTGGCAAAACATGTTCCACGAGACTCGAACCCGGGGTCAATGGGGTGTTGGCAGAGAGGCAGAATGCACGCAAACCCACCACGAAAGCAGGGAGATCAAGTTAAAGGTGATGGAATGAGTGAGCAAACCAGTGTGTGTGTGTGTGTGTGTACACACACGACACCTATGGAGGTATAGTGAGAGAGAGAGAGAGAGAGAGAGAGAGAGAGAGAGAGAGAGAGAGAGAGAGAGAGAGTGTGTACACACACACACACACACACACACACACACACACACACACACACACGACACCTATGGAGGTAGAGAGAGAGAGAGAGAGAGAGAGAGAGAGAGAGAGAGAGAGAGAGAGAGAGAGAGAGAGAGAGTACACACACACACACACACACACACACACACACACACACACACACACACACGACACCTATGGAGGTAGAGAGAGAGAGAGAGAGAGAGAGAGAGAGAGAGAGAGAGAGAGAGAGAGAGAGAGAGAGAGAGAGAGAGAGAGAGTGTGTACACACACACACACACACACACACACACACACACACACACACACGACACCTATGGAGGTAGAGAGAGAGAGAGAGAGAGAGAGAGAGAGAGAGAGAGAGAGAGAGAGAGAGAGAGAGAGAGAGAGCGCCACCCACCTCCTCCTTTCTCCTCCCCCTCCCCCAAGACGATATCATTCTTATCAGCTGGGGGGGGCGCGGCGGGAGGGCGCTTGACGTCATGCTTGCGTCATAGGCGTGGAGGGGACTGGGCCAGTAACGTCATGGGGAAGAGGGCGTGGCCTAAGCATGACGCCATGAGGGGGGGGGGGGGAAATGGGCGAGGCTATATCACACGTGTGGCGGAGGAGGACATGTGTGTGGGAGGCGAACACACACACGCACACACACATACATACACACACACACACACACAAACACACACACACACACACATACACACACACACACACGCACACATACATACACACACACACACACACACACACACACACATACACACACACACACACACATACACACACACACACACGCACACATACATACACACACACACACACACACACACACACACACACATACACACACATACACACCCACACACACACACACACACATACATACACACACACACACACACACACACATACACACCCACACACACACACACACACACACACATACACACACACACACACACACACACATACACACCCACACACACACACACACACACACACACACATACATACACACACACATACACACACATCTGTAATGGCGCCAAGGCCATATCATTTTACGATTTCTGTCATGTGGAGAAATTTTTTCTCCAATGGCCAATACATATCTGCCACACACACACACACACACACACACACACACACACACACACACACACACATCTGAGCCTGCACATTAAACACACTATAACTCGAAGGTCAAGGCCCAGGGCAGCTGTCCTCGAGTGCGACTCGGAAGTCCTCTCGTTCTCCCGGCGCTTCGTCCTCGCGAGACCTGGTCATGCCCTGGTCGATCCCAGGTACGAGGCCAACGTGTTAGGGAGACGTTACCAGGGACCTGGGGGGGGGGGGGGGAGTCCGTTCATAAGGGTACGAGGAGGTAATGTGTGTGTGTGTGTGTGTGTGTATGTGTGTGTGTGGCTATTTCGCCTGGTCGCCACTAGGGTACTGGTGCCCAGGTAGCGAAGCAAGACAAGGCAGAAGTCACCTGGGCGGATACAGTGGTCGGGAGAGGGAGGGAGGATGAAGGAGGGAGAGGGAGGGAGGATGAAGGAGGGAGAGGGAGGGAGGATGAAGGAGGGAGAGGGAGTGAGGGAACCAGGTATAGGGAGGATGAGGGAGTGGGAGACAGGCAGGGAGGATGAGGGAGAGGGAGGAAGGCAGGCTGTGAGGATGAGGAGGAGGAGGAGGAGGAGGAGGGAGAGGAAGGAAGGCAGGCAGGCAGGGAGAGGAGGAGGAGGAGGAGAAGGGAGAGGAAGGAAGGAAGGCATGCAGGGAGGAGGAGGAGGAAGAGGAAGAGGAAGGAAGAAGAAGGAAGGAGGGAGGGAGGGAGGCTAAGGGAGGGAGGAAAGCAGGCAGGGAGGAGGATAAGGGAGAGAGGGAGGACAGGGAGAAGAGTGAGGGAGTAAGGGAGGAAGGGAAGATGAAAAAAAAAAAAGAGGAGGGATTGTTTTTATCAACAATTCTGACATTCTAATCACTAGTTGCCATGCACACGGGGTCCCTCCGCCCTTGAGAGCTGTGTCATACCCACACACACACATACACACACACACACACATACACACACACACACACACACACACACACACACACACACACACACACCGGGTTGAGGTTGAAACGCGTGTTTTCTTTCCAACAATATTTACCACTGAGCCAAGGTTAATGCTAAGTACACGTGTTCGAGCCTCTCTCTCTCTCTCTCTTGCCTGCCACGTGTGTCATACAGTAAGAATAAGTACACGTGCTCAAGCCTCTCTCTCTCTCTCTCTCTCTCTCTCTCTCTCTCTCTCTCTTGCCACGTGTGCCATGTAGTCACCCTAAGCACATGGGTTCGAGCCTCATGCCAGGGGTGTGATGTTATTCCCTGCGTGTCGTAGAAGGCGACTAAAAGGGGAGGGAGCTGAGGGGGGCTGGAAATCCTCCCCTCTCTCGTTTTTTCGTTTAATTTTCCAAAAGAAGGAACAGAGAAGGGGGCCAGGTGAGGATAGTCCCTCAAAGGTCCAGTCCTGTGTTCTTAACGCTACCTCGCTAACGCGGGAAATGGCGAATAGTATGAAAGAAAAGAAAGAAAATATATAAAACATCAACAGTTTCTCGTACACACACACACACACACACACACAACACACACACACACACACACACACGCCTCGGCAACATTCAATTGTTCCCCATCCAGCCCAGCACACCATGATCAGTGAACAGTTGATGAACAACGAACAACCCTTGTTTTCCTGGCACCTCTGTACACCTGCGAGTGTTCTCCATCGTCTGAACACCTGAGGCGATCCTCATTCCTTTGTACACCTGTTTGTGTTCCGAATACATTTCTTTCTTTTTCTTTTGTTGTACACCAAGCGGATTTACTCAAGGCACTGTTCGTACATCTGAACACTTACTCGAGAGTTTGTACACCCACGTACGTGTACACAAACGCCGTTTGTACGCTCGCTCACGTACACCGGCGTCCGTACACCGACACACGTGTTTGGTAGACTCCCTCCACACGTCCATATGCATCTGTACACCTGTACATGACCACCTGTGCCTATGAAATTAAGGGGAGGGCCCCACCTCCTGAACATTGTCTACGATCGAACCACTTTTTAAACTCCGGTGTTATGGTTGTATTAACGAAGTTCTTATTCAGTTTATTCCACTGTGTACGTGAAGGTGTCTGTGTGTGTGTGTCTGTGTGTGTCTGTGTCTGTGTGTGTGTGTGTGTGTGTGTGTGTGTGTGTGTGTGTGTGTGTGAGCATTCATAATTAGCACACGTGTCCATTACCCATACATTCTCATGCCCTATCTACATCTATTTATAATAAGCACACGTGTCCATTACCCACACATTCTCATGCCCTATCTACATCTACTCATAATTAGCACACGTATCCATTACCCATACATTCTCATGCCCTATCTACATCTATTCAGAGACACGCATCTAGTCACAAACAGAATGTTATCGTCCATTCGTATGTTTACGCACGTTCAGTGCTTGGGAGTTCCAATGCAACGCGCGTATGGCGCTGCATATACGCGCCTAGGTGTCTCTAGGTCTTTGCGTGTATGTGCTTCCCTTGTGCGGGGAGCAGCGCATACATGTGATTCATGTGCCCATCACAGCTGCACGCTTTCGATAAGTACTGAAAATGAACAGCTACAAAACGATCCACTTCTTGTATTTGTTATATTTCTTTCTAGATATGTATATCGAGGAAGACGAAGTACGTATGATGATATACGTTTCTATGTGGTTCTTTTCTGGGACATGTTCGCAGTGTCCCGAGTGAGCAGGGTAGCGCAAGGAACACATGAAGAAAGTGGTCTCATTCGCTCACACTCAGTCTTTAGCTGTCATGTGTAATGCACCGAAACCACAGCTCCCTTTCCAAAGTACTGCCCCTACAGAACTTTCCATGGTTTCTCCTGACTATATCACATGCCTTGGTTTAATCCAGTGACTGGCACGTCGCCACCTTGTACGATCCAATTTGCTCTATCCCTTGCATGCCTCACGCCCTCCTGCCTGATCATGCCCCCCGAACGCTCAAAGAAAGCATCTTTCATTCCATCCTTCCGCCCCCTCCTTGGTTTCCTGCTTTTCCGCGTTCCCTCCACTTACGACATGAGAGTCCTCTCCATTCCTTTACATTCCTGGCCCAAGACATACACACACTACACTGTCGGGACTACTGTGTCCTCAAACTAGTCCTTCACAATGCTCACTTCCATCTCCTTTTCATTTCCTTCCAAAATATTTTCTCACCGTCCCTTATGCCTTCAGAAACTCCCCAAGCCCCATCTCTAAGTCATCTCTTTCAGCATCCACATTTTCTTGGCCTCCTGCCGCTTTCTCTTGTACACCTCCCAATCACACGCACTCCTTCCCGGCAAGTACCATCTGCACTCTTCTGTTTCCTCTTGCAGTGCCAACTTAACTCACTCATCCACCAGCCATTATCCTTCTCATACAACCACATTCCCACCTTCACCACGTCGCACACTTCACCTGTAAACACAGCTTCCCTAAATACCTCCCATTCCTCACCCCACAACCCAAGTTACATCTACTCTCACTTTACACAATTCCTTACTCGATCTCCTCAGAGAATCTTTGCACACTGAGCTGCATTTAAATATCGTCCGCTCACTTCTATAGCCATCTTCCCTACTCATCTCATTTCCTCTTTTCCTGAAGCTACTAGAGAAAGGGTTTCAGCCTCGACCTTCAACCAAACTGTAATGATACAGACCAACACCTGCACCTCTCAGCACATTCACATCTATCATTCTCTCCTTGACCCACCTGTTAATTAGCACATAATCCAATTACACCCGCTGACCCTTCTTCCCCCAATGACCCACTCGTACTTACGTAAGCGTCAACTTTTCTCTTACACCAGGTTTTCCAAACCACCACTCCTCCTTTAGCACACAGATCAAAAATCTGTTCACCATCATCATCTACACTGTGTACTCCTATTTTGCATTATCATATCCTCAGCTGCCACGTTACCCACTCTTCCATTCACATCTTCTCCCAGACCACGAAGTCCCCGCCCTTCCTTTATCTTATTTCTTTCTCTTGTTTATCGTTTGGAGCCTAAATAAACTGTCTCCACATCCCGTGTCGTCTTTCCTCTCTTCTGAATGCTAAACACATCCTTTAGATCCACTACTGTTCATCCATCTAACATTTTCTTGTTGTTTCTGCCCTCTTCTTTTCCTCATAATTTGGGCAGCCTCCACTACAGATTTCGCAAATTCCATCGTGACGCTGTATTTACAATTCATCCTCACAGACTGTGTTTCTAAATCAGTTTTCTAACACGTTACAGTTTCCCATCTCTAAATCATCTTTCCAAGTGTAAGTCCGCATGTCTTCTATATGCAGTTTCGCGCCCAGTAAACCTATATTCTATTTCAAACATAATTTGATCCCCTTTTCGCTGGTGGAACTCAAAAGGAATACTCAGTCTCCAGACTCTCTCATCGTCCCTGATCCTAATATGTTCACTGATTTGAGGATGGATGTGTGTTCTGGCACATATTCGCACCTCCACAAACCTCTATTGGCTCCCCCTGTAGTCTTAAATCCCCTCACATGATGCTGTTTCTACTGCAGTGATTGGCTCCCTTTAATGCCATCTCAATGTTCTTATTTATTCCCCCTTTTTTCCCCCCGGCTTTCAAGGACCAGTTTTTTTATATTTTTTTTCCCACCTTCTCACAAGAACGTCTTCTAACGGAGAAGAATTGAGGAGACTGTCCATCACAATTTTCTCCCATACAAATTGTCTGGACGGCCCATTTTCTACCAATTTTCCCCCTTGGGCTCTGACGAGGCCCTTCTCTTAGAAGGGGTAATCACCCTCTCGCTCTCTCTTAATACCTGTTCCTCCCTTGTTACTTCCTGTCCATCAGAGGGCAACTTTCTTGGCCAAAATACTATATACCTATCTATCTATCTCTCTATCTATCTATCTATCTATCTATCTATCTATCTATCTTGAAGCACCTGGTCCTTAAAATGTCTAATATTTTCTCCACATTTCTCTCTGAACTAAAAAAAATGTTGTGTTTTCATTTCCAAAGGCAACACACGTGCATTTTTTTTTCTTCTTTCTTTGACTCTCTCTCTCTCTCTCTCTCTCTCTCTCTCTCTCTCTCTCTCTCTCTCTCTCTCTCTCTCTCTCTCTCTCTCATCTTGCCTCGTCGACTCTCGATCAATTCACACCCCAACCACTTCACGGACACCTAAGCCGATTTCGCTCCTCTTTTTTCTATCTTTTTTTCTTCTCTTTTTTCAGCACACGGAGCCACTCACGTGCACATGACGCA
>NC_092241.1:7592068-7607068 GCF_036320965.1 Panulirus ornatus | reverse complement strand
CACCCCACCTCATCCCACCTCACCCCACCTCACCTCACCTCACCCCACCTCACCTCACCTCACCTCACCTCACCCCACCTCACCTCACCTCACCCCACCTCACCCCACCTCACCTCACCCCACCTCACCTCACCTCACCCCACCTCACCTCACCTCACCTCACCTCACCTCACCCCACCTCACCTCACCTCACCTCACCTCACCTCACCCCACCTCACCTCACCTCACCTCACCTCACCCCACCTCACCTCACCTCACCTCACCCCACCTCACCTCACCTCACCTCACCCCACCTCACCCCACCTCACCTCACCCCACCTCACCCCACCTCACCCCACCTCACCTCACCCCACCTCACCTCACCTCACCTCACCTCACCTCACCTCACCTCACCCCACCTCACCCCACCTCACCTCACCCCACCTCACCTCACCTCACCCCACCTCACCCCACCTCACCTCACCCCACCTCACCTCACCTCACCCCACCTCACCTCACCTCACCTCACCTCACCCCACCTCACCTCACCTCACCTCACCCCACCTTACCTCACCCCACCTCACCTCACCCCACCTCACCTCACCCCACCTCATCCCACCTCACCTCACCTCACCTCACCTCACCCCACCTCACCTCACCTCACCCCACCTCACCTCAAACCACATCCCACGACTTCCCAATTCTTCGCCAATATTCACTGTCCCACTGGAAATACACACACTGCTTTCCATAAGCCTATAACGGGATGGGATCGTATCTGGGAACGTTTTATGACTGGTTTATTGGGCCTTATTGCTCAGCCCCGGGGTAGGCTTATGTATATATTATATAGATGTATATATATATATATATCTGTTACCTTCCTCATCCAACTGTCGTAAAAAACTGGGCGCCAATAGGGTGTCAGACCCTCTATCCCATGATCGAGGTACAGAGGCCTATTAGAGTGTCTATACATGAACACGAATATAAATGGATACAAACGTTTGCACTTTCGTAGAAAGTGCATATCGTAGAGTATGAATAGTGGATAATATATATGGATAATATATATATTATATTCGCATCTGGAGGCAGATGTGCACCAAAGAAATGGTTCCATAGCCAAATGAATTACGTTATACACAACACCTTATCCTTTCAACATATCTCCAATCACAACAACAAAAACACCCTTACCTTCGCTACACCTTCATGATCAGTCCTTCGTCATCTTCATTTCTCTTTATTTTTTGTGCCCTTAGCTAAGTCTGGCACGCTCATCTTCATGACTTCTTCATCACCATCATCATCACTACATACTATGATCTCCACAAACTCACTATCATTACCGCTCCTACCTTCACCAACTCATTATCATCATCTTCACAACCCCTTTATCTTCACAATGCCCTCACAACACCACCTAGAAACCTCACAACACGCCACCCATGGACCTCACAACATCACCCAGGGACCTCACAACACATCACCCAGGATTCTCACAACACATCACCCATGGACCTCACAACATCACCCAGGGACCTCACAACACATCACCCAGGATTCTCACAACACATCACCCAGGGACCTCACAACTATCACCCAGGGACCTCACAACACATCACCCAGGGACCTCACAACTATCACCCAGGGACCTCAACACATCACCCAGGGACCTCACAACTATCACCCAGGGACCTCACAACACATCACCCAGGGACCTCACAACACATCACCCAGGGACCTCACAACTATCACCCAGGGACCTCACAACTATCACCCAGGGACCTCACAACACATCACCCAGGGACCTCACAACACATCACCCAGGGACCTCACAACACATCACCCAGGGACCTCACAACTATCACCCAGGGACCTCACAACACATCACCCAGGGACCTCACAACACATCACCCAGGGACCTCACAACTATCACCCAGGGACCTCACAACTATCACCCAGGGACCTCACAACACATCACCCAGGGACCTCACAACTATCACCCAGGGACCTCACAACACATCACCCAGGGACCTCACAACACCACCCACGATTCCTCACAACACATCACCCAGGGACCTCACAACTATCACCCAGGGACCTCACAACACATCACCCAGGGACCTCACAACACATCACCCAGGGACCTCACAACTATCACCCAGGGACCTCACAACTATCACCCAGGGACCTCACAACACATCACCCAGGGACCTCACAACACATCACCCAGGGACCTCACAACACATCACCCAGGGACCTCACAACTATCACCCAGGGACCTCACAACACATCACCCAGGGACCTCACAACACATCACCCAGGGACCTCACAACTATCACCCAGGGACCTCACAACTATCACCCAGGGACCTCACAACACATCACCCAGGGACCTCACAACACATCACCCAGGGACCTCACAACACATCACCCAGGGACCTCACAACTATCACCCAGGGACCTCACAACTATCACCCAGGGACCTCACAACTATCACCCACGATTCTCACAACACATCACCCAGGGACCTCACAACTATCACCCAGGGACCTCACAACACATCACCCAGGGACCTCACAACTATCACCCAGGGACCTCACAACACATCACCCAGGGACCTCACAACACATCACCCAGGGACCTCACAACTATCACCCAGGGACCTCACAACTATCACCCAGGGACCTCACAACACATCACCCCAGGGACCTCACAACTATCACCCAGGGACCTCACAACACATCACCCAGGGACCTCACAACTATCACCCAGGGACCTCACAACACATCACCCAGGGACCTCACAACTATCACCCAGGGACCTCACAACACATCACCCAGGGACCTCACAACTATCACCCAGGGACCTCACAACTATCACCCAGGGACCTCACAACACATCACCCAGGGACCTCACAACACATCACCCAGGGACCTCACAACACATCACCCAGGGACCTCACAACACCAATAAAGAACTTCACAACACCAATAATAACCCTCACAGTTCTGTTATGTTAAGTGGGAACCACGTACTCACGCAGTGCCATATCGTAAGCCCAATTGACGAACGAATTTCAAAATTTATTCTAAGAACGCCATAAAAATCACCCCTTGAAATAAATACTTTTTATATATATATATATATATATATATATATATATATATATATATATATATATATATACAAGATCACAAATAACTCACTCTTCGTACACCAGGACACGTAAACAGCACAGAAAGACAACAACAACAAACTAATCTAAATCGTAAATACGTAACGACTTAACTAATTGAAGGACAATAATAGTAGAATGACCCCCCCTTCATAACCCATGAAAATCACACACATACCTTTTAAAAATCCAGTGGCGGGGAGTCGTCGCTATCACGGTCGATCTCTCTGTAAAACAAAGGGAGAAAACCGCAATTAGATACAGAGTAAGGAGTAAGGATGGGCAAGATAATGCCAAGCTGTAAGTGACATGTGTAGCTCCCTCCACCCCATGTCCCCAGTCTTGGCATGGGTCGAAATATCATACTATTTGCCATTTCCCGGAGGTACACGAATCGTAGAAAAGAGAGAGAGAGAGAGAGAGAGAGAGAGAGAGAGAGAGAGAGAGAGAGAGAGAGAGAGAGAGAGAGAGAGAGAGAGAGAGCACAGAAAGGGGGAAGGAGAGGTGGTGGGGGGATGAGGAAGTCATTTGCATATCAGAATATTAAATCAGTTAAGTATGTGTGACCTTAGGAGACACGTGTAAGGGTAAATATATATATATATATATATATATATATATATATATATATATATATATATACTGTTCGGATCCGGTTAAGGGGAGGAAGGAGTGTGTTTGGAAAGATAAGATAACTCGTGTCGCCATAACTTTACATTTAGAGACTGGGGCGCCCCCCCAGAGCAAGGAGAGATTACCCCCCCACCTCCCCCCTCCTCCCCCAGGGTGTGTGTGTGTGTGTGTGTGTGTGGACGACGATTTCACGTGTGGTGTTGATCCACACTCCACATCCCATTATAAACACCCTTGGATATACCCTCTCTGGTTTTGCTTGCCCCCTTTTCGATCCAGGCCTTCGTAAGCTAACCTTTTCTATATACTCTATAACCTCCCGTCTATATACTCTATAACCTCCAGTCTATATACTCTATAACCTCCCGTCTATATACTCTATAACCTCCAGTCTATATACTCTATAACCTCCCGTCTATATACTCTATAACCTCCAGTCTATATACTCTATATCCTCCCGTCTATATACTCTATAACCTCCCGTCTATAGACTCTATAACCTCCCGTCTATATACTCTATAACCTCCAGTCTATATACTCTATAACCTCCCGTCTATATACTCTATAACCTCCAGTCTATATACTCTATAACCTCCCGTCTATATACTCTATAACCTCCCGTCTATATACTCTATAACCTCCCGTCTATAGACTCTATAACCTCCCGTCTATATACTCTATAACCTCCCGTCTATATACTCTATAACCTCCCGTCTATATACTCTATAACCTCCCGTCTATATACTCTATAACCTCCCGTCTATATACTCTATAACCTCCCGTCTATATACTCTATAACCTCCCGTCTATATACTCTATAACCTCCCGTCTATATACTCTATAACCTCCCGTCTATATACTCTATAACCTCCCGTCTATATACTCTATAACCTCCCGTCTATATACTCTATAACCTCCCGTCTATATACTCTATAACCTCCCGTCTATATACTCTATAACCTCCCGTCTATATACTCTATAACCTCCCGTCTATAGACTCTATAACCTCCCGTCTATATACTCTATAACCTCCCGTCTATATACTCTATAACCTCCCGTCTATGTACTCTATAACCTCCCGTCTATATACTCTATAACCTCCCGTCTATATACTCTATAACCTCCCGTCTATATACTCTATAACCTCCCGTCTATATACTCTATAACCTCCCGTCTATATACTCTATAACCTCCCGTCTATATACTCTATAACCTCCCGTCTATATACTCTATAACCTCCCGTCTATATACTCTATAACCTCCCGTCTATATACTCTATAACCTCCCGTCTATATACTCTATAACCTCCCGTCTATATACTCTATAACCTCCAGTCTATGTACTCTATAACCTCCCGTCTATGTACTCTATAACCTCCCGTCTATATACTCTATAACCTCCCGTCTATATACTCTATAACCTCCCGTCTATAGACTCTATAACCTCCCGTCTATATACTCTATAACCTCCCGTCTATATACTCTATAACCTCCCGTCTATATACTCTATAACCTCCCGTCTATATACTCTATAACCTCCCGTCTATATACTCTATAACCTCCCGTCTATGTACTCTATAACCTCCCGTCTATATACTCTATAACCTCCCGTCTATATACTCTATAACCTCCCGTCTATATACTCTATAACCTCCCGTCTATATACTCTATAACCTCCCGTCTATGTACTCCATAACCTCCCGTCTATATACTCTATAACCTCCCGTCTATATACTCTATAACCTCCCGTCTATATACTCTATAACCTCCCGTCTATATACTCTATAACCTCCCGTCTATGTACTTCCATAACCTCCCGTCTATATACTCTATAACCTCCCGTCTATGTACTCTATAACCTCCCGTCTATATACTCTATAACCTCCCGTCTATATACTCTATAACCTCCCGTCTATGTACTCTATAACCTCCCGTCTATATACTCTATAACCTCCCGTCTATATACTCTATAACCTCCCGTCTATATAGGGATACAGAGGCGTCCCTCCTTGGTCTGTCCTTACAGACGGCAAGTGACAGAAAAACACGTCCATATTTTTCTCTATATCAACGACTTACTTCCTTCTGATATAGTTTATATACCCATATATATATATATATATATATATATATATATATATATATATATATATATATATATATAGGGGAATGTGGAAAAGGAAAATGAAGAAGGTATGATTGGGAAAAAATACACTTCACTGAACGCGGGTTCGTATCCCGTGGCGCTCTCGTAGTGTAGTGGTTATCACGTCTGCTTTACACGCAGAAGGTCCCAGGTTCGAGCCCTGGCGAGAGCAAGTCTGTTTTTTTGTTTGTTTGTTTGGCAAGATAATTATTTTTTTGTCTATTGCTCGTCCAGGTTTAATCCATATATATATATATATATATATATATATATATAGAGAGAGAGAGAGAGAGAGAGAGAGAGAGAGAGAGAGAGAGAGAGAGAGAGAGAGAGAGAGAGAGGATCACACAAACACAGTAATATAAAGTAATGAGTTATAGATTTATTCATGACTACAATGCACTATTAAATAGCAGAGACTTTTTCTGGATTTGGGAAAGATCCTACCCGCCCACCCGCCCACCCGCCCACCCACCCACCCCTCTTACAACCCACCCACCCCCACCCCACCACCCCCAACCACCCCACCACAGTGGAGTTATCCAGTGTGTATGATATAAACAAAAAAAAAGAGAGATATTTGGTTATAATGGGTAAGTTTGAAGAAAAAACAATGATTGCGAGCAATGTTTACAAAGTAAAAGAGACTGATAAATATATATATATATATATATATATATATATATATATATATATATATATATATATATATGTAATTTTTGTCCATATATATATGTTTCCATTATACGTATGCATAAATAAGGAATGTACGAAACACGGTAAAACTATACGATATACAATTCCTGAAAAATTAAATAACCAACACTTGCTCTCGCCAGGGCTCGAACCTGGGACCTTCTGCGTGTAAAGCAGACGTGATAACCACTACACCACGGGAGCGATGTATAGTAGATACCTCCACACCTAACCACTCTAAGCTCACTATGTGGTTACACCTTCTCAAATATGTCCCCCCAAGTTACTCATACCCTGTGAAGGGTACCTGGGAACTCTCTCTCTCTCTCTCACTCTCTCTCTCTCTCTCTCTCTCTCTCTCTCTCTCTCTCTCTCTCTCTCTCTTCTCTCTCTCTCTCTCTCACTGTTGGAATCGTCGCTTGTCATCCACGTCTCACACTCCCGCGCTACAGGAATCTAAACCATTTAATCACCTAATTTGCTGCCGGCCTCCTTTGGCTAATTACTTAATTTGGCCACGTCACTCTCCTCGTCGGGCCAGAATGCGTGGTTAACGAGATAGTTGAGGGGGGGGGGGGGAGGGGAAGGGGAAGGGAAGGGGGGGGGTTATTCTATAAGACGACCGGTGTAGGGGGGGATGAGGGGGGGGGTTGGTCGAGAGGAGACTGGATGAATGTCTGGAAGAGGAGGATGGGTTAATGATGCAGGGGGGGGGGGGGGGTGGCTGGTTGACTGGGTGGTTGGATGGCTGGTTGACTGGGTGGTTGGATGGCTGGTTGACTGGGTGGTTGGGTGGCTGGTTGACTGGGTGGTTGGATGGCTGGTTGACTGGGTGGTTGGATGGCTGGTTGACTGGGTGGTTGGGTGGCTGGTTGACTGGGTGGTTGGATGGCTGGTTGACTGGGTGGTTGGATGGCTGGTTGACTGGGTGGTTGGATGGCTGGTTGACTGGGTGGTTGGATGGCTGGTTGACTGGTTGGTTGGATGCTGGTTGACTGGGTGGTTTGGATGGCTGGTTGACTGGTGGTTGGATGGCTGGTTGACTGGTTGGTTGGATGGCTGTTTGACTGGGTGGTTGGATGGCTGGTTGACTGGGTGGATGGATGGCTGGTTGACCTGGGTGGTTGGGTGGCTGGTTGACTGGGTGGTGGATGGCTGGTTGACTGGGTGGTTGGATGGCTGGTTGACAGGGTGTTGGGTGGCTGGTTGACTGGGTGGTTGGATGGCTGGTTGACTGGTGGTTTGGATGGCTGGTTGACTGGGTGGTTGGATGGCTGGTTGACTGGGTGGTTGGATGGCTGGTTGACTGGGTGTTGATGGCTGGTTGACTGGTTGGTTGGGTGGCTGGTTGACTGGGTTGGTTGGATGCTGGTTGACTGGGTGGTTGGATGGTTGGTTGTCTGGGTGGTTGGATGGCTGGTTGACTGGGTGGTTGGAGGGGCTGGTTTGACTGGGTGGTTGGATGGCTGTTGACTGGGTGGTTGGGTGGCTGGTTGACTGGGTGGTTGGATGGCTGGTTGACTGGGTGGTTGGATGGCTGGTTGACTGGGTGGTTGGATGGCTGGTTGACTGGGTGGTTGGATGGCTGGTTGACTGGGTGGTTGGATGGCTGGTTGACTGGGTGGTTGGATGGCTGGTTGACTGGGTGGTTGGATGGCTGGTTGACTGGGTGGTTGGGTGGCTGGTTGACTGGGTGGTTGGATGGCTGGTTGACTGGGTGGTTGGATGGTTGGTTGTCTGGGTGGTTGGATGGCTGGTTGACTGGGTGGTTGGATGGCTGGTTGACTGGGTGGTTGGATGGCTGGTTAGGATTCGAACCCATGCGAATACGACCCCAAAGCTGGCCCGCGCTGACTCATGGTCAGTAACGCCAACCATACTAAACCATGGAGGCCTGTAGAGAACATGGCCTCGCAAGGGGTTCGAACATGGGTCCTCTTGCGTGTAAAGCACACGACGTGTGTGTGTGTGTGTGTGTGTGTGTGTGTGTGTGTGGTGGAGGTCTGGACATATCGTGGGGAAAACAGACATGGGGTGGATTACTCTTCGCGGATTTCGAGTAATCCGGGGATTAAGGGATTTAAATGAACTGCTCTAACACCTACTTTACAGACTTGGCTTTAAGTCACCCCACCTACTTTATAGACTTGGCCTTACACTTAACAACAGACAAAAATATGCGCTGGAGACATTACACCAACAATCAAGTCTATATTTTTCTTGGCATATAAACACTTCCATATATACGCTTCCATATAAACACTTCCATATAAACACTTCCATACACTTCAAACACGTCCTTAAACCTTAGCTTATCATTGCACTCAAGTTTCATCTGGCACTCACACACACACACACACACTCTCCCTCTCCCCTCCCACACACTCTCTCCCTCTCTCACACACTCTCTCTCCCACATGAGCCTTAGAACAAAATCAAAAGTCTTCCCCCACACACCTTCGAACATCTTGTCTACCCTTGAGAAGTACAGACACACTCAAAAATTCCCTCTCCCACACGCACCCTAGTATTTCCCACAGCATCCAAGAATCCTTCACACCCTAGTGTTTGTGGACACCACATCACCCCCTTCCCTCCACGCACTCGACTGTCTCTCTCGGGGTGTGTTAAAGTGCGTGCGGAAGACGACAACGCAATGTCCATTGGGGGACAATGATACGTATGTCCGAGGGTATAAAAGTCTTGATGATGGTATGTGGGATGCGAGTCTTTGGTCCCGAAATGCAAAAATGGAAGGGATAAATTAGGGACGTGTTCAAGTAAATTACCTTAAGAGACCTCTGCATACATTGACGATGTGAGAAGTAACGGGTGGAGTGTGGCGGCAGCCGAGCTCCGTCGACCAGGATGGAGCTGAGATGGCTCAGACGTAGGGAGAGAAAGTGCGAAGACAGAGTGGCGAATTGGACTTATGGGTCAGGAGTGTGGAGGAAGCAAGGAGGAAGAGGAGGAGAGCAAAGAGGAAAAGGAAGGATAGAGTAAAAGTAAGGGGGGAAGGAGCATCGGTGTCTGACCATTCAGTAGGAGGAGAGGCGTTTAATTGGATGGAACGAATGGGATCGATGTGGTATATGGGGAGCGACGTGCTTTTATTTGGAGTAGTTATGTATGTATTGCATAAGCTCTGGTTTCGATACATCGCACGTGACTGTTTATACAGTAGAGGTATGCAAATGAGGCCATCTTTCGTCTATTTCCAGACCTGTATCCCGCTTCAGTGGGAGAAGCAATCAGATATGAAAGGAATAGCATTACACACACACACACACACACACACACACACACACACACACACACACACACACACGCCCTAAAACCGTGTTCGCTTAGCGGCCAGTCCACTCCACCACAAGCAAAACACACACACACAACACTTCCCCTCCTCCTCCTCCTCCTCCTCCTCCTCTTCCTCCTCCTCCTGCTCCTCCTCCTCTTCCTCCTCTTCCTCCTCCTCCTCTTCCTCCTCCCCCTCCTCCTCCTCCTCCTCCTGCTCCTCCTCCTCCTCCTCCTCTTTCTCCTCCTCCTCCAGCGTAACCATACCTACACAGCAATGCGTGAGGTAAGACGACGAATGTTCATCGTCTTCTGTGCGTCGCCCGTGGCTCGAGTGGAGGAGGAGGAGGCTGAGGAGGAGGCTCAGGAGGAGGAGGAGGAGGAGGAGGAGGCGTGTCGGCAGTCGTCTCCCCCCCCCCCCTTCACCCCCCACGTTCAGTAAATCAACCGGAGCTCGATGGCGGCGAGAACTTAATTCAACTGATCTTGCCCCACCCTAATAGGGAGGGTACAGAGGGAGAGCGGAGAGTAATCTAATATCTTCACTGATTAATTGTTGACAGCTGGCGGAGGGCCTGGATGGAGGACAGCTGGTGAAGGACGAGGAGGAGGAGGAGGAGGAGGAGGAGGAGGAGGAGGAGGAGGAGGAAGAGGAGGAGGAGGAGCAGGAGGAGGAGGAGGAGGAGGAGACTCAGACTCTCCTGAGCAGAGGCTTAAACTCATTACTTCAAGTTGTCTACGAAGTGGGGAGGAGAGAGAAAATGGGGTACTTCCGGAGAGAGAGAGAGAGAGAGAGAGAGAGTCAAGGTAGGAAGGGAGAAGTAGGGAGAGAGAGAGAGAGAGAGAGAGAGAGAGAGAGAGAGAGAGAGAGAGAGAGAGAGAGAGAGAGAGAGAGAATATATATGGGACCCCTCATGGAGTAAAAAGAATGGGATACTTCTGGAAAGAGGTGAAAAGGGGGGTGGGGGAGGGTGGTAGGGGGAGGAGGAAGGAAAGAGAATGGGGGTACGTCTGAAGCGAAGGAAAGAAAATGGGGTGCTTCTGGAGTGGAGGAGAGAGAATGGGGGGGGGGGGTCCTTAAGTCGTTATGGAGTAGAGGAAAGAGAATGTAATACTTTTGGACTGGAGGAAAGAAAATGGGTACTTCTGGATTGGGGTAAACGAGATGGGGTAATTCTGCAGTCGAGTAAAGAAAATGGGATCCTTGGGGTCACAGACTTAAGGGGGTACATCTAGAAAAGAGTGATGACTTTGGGGGGAAGGGGTTGTGTATTCGGTGTTATGAACCGAATACACAAGAGCGAAACTTTAAGAAAACCATCGGGTCTATATCGATCCACCGTCGCCCCACGGGGTGCTACCGGACTGACCGACGACGCCCCTGACTTGGTGGCGGCAGGTCACAGCGGGTGACCTCACCTGACCCAGTGACCTCCGGAGAAATGGGTTTGGTGGCCTCCAACCCACGGCCACACCTTTGGTGTAACCCCGTCACATCCATACTCCCGTAACCCTAGTACACACACACACACACACACACACACACACACACACACTCCAGGAGCCTCCTGCAACCCTAGCACAACGCTAGGAGCCTCCTGCAACCCTAGCACAACACCAGGAGCCTCCTGCAACCCTAGCACAACTCCAGGAACCTCCTGCAACTCTAGCACAACACCAGGAGCCTCCTGCAACCCTAGCACAACGCTAGGAGCCTCCTGCAACCCTAGCACAACTCCAGGAGCCTCCTGCAACCCTAGCACAACTCCAGGAGCCTCCTGCATCCCTAGCACAACTCCAGGAGCCTCCTCATCCCAAACACAGCTCCAGGAGCTCCTGCATCCCTAGCACACTCAGAGCCTCCTGCAACCTAGCACAACTCCAGGAGCCTCCTGCAACCCTAGCACAACTCCAGGAACCTCCTGCGTCCCTAGCACAACTCAGGAGCCTCCTGCAACCTAGCACAACTCCAGGACCCCTCAAACCTAGCACAACTCCGGAACCTCCTGCGTCCCTAGTACAACTCCAGGAGCCTCCTGCTCCCTAGCACAACTCCAGGAGCCTCCTGCAACCCTAGCACAACTCCAGGAGCCTCCTGCAACCCTAGCACAACTACATGAGCCTCCTGCAACCCTAGCACAACTCCAGGAGCCTCCTGCAACCCTAGCACAACTCCAGGAGCCTTCTGCGTCCCTAGCACAACTACATGAGCCTCCTGCAACCCTAGCACAACTCCAGGAGCCTCCTGCAACCCTAGCACAACTCCAGGAACCTCCTGCAACCCTAGCACACACCGACAGCCGCCGCACACTCCAGGAGCCGTGATAGGTGGCCACGCCCACCTCCTCCTCCTCCTCCTCCTCCTCCTCCTCCTCCAATACCTCCACACTGACTCGACAACCACGCCCTTCTCCCAAGTCCTCCTCCTGCTTCATCTGACGCCCTCACCTGCACCACAGGACCCCCACCCACTGCCAAGCCCACCTCGCTCCACTCGACCTGCCACGAACTGACCTCCACCTGACCTCCACCTGACTTCCACCTGACCTCCACCTGACCTCCACCTTAACCCTCGTCCTCCAGTAGTTTTCAAGTGACCCTTGGGCTATTTCACCTGATGTAACTTTAACCAAAAAAAAAAACAAAAAAAAAACATTGCTTTTGTTGTTATTGTTGTTGTTGTTGTTGATGTGGTGGTTTTTTTTGTTGTGGTGGTTTAACGTGTTTCCGTCCTCTCTCTCTCTCTCTCTCTCTCTCCTCTCTCTCTCTCTCTCTCTCTCTCTTTACGTCTTCTATAATATTCGGTAACGAGAATTTCTTTTTCCATAAGTTCAGTGGTATTTAAAAAAATAAAGGTTGTGTTATGGGCAGGGAATGCGTCCTAAACCTCACGTTTAAAACCAAGGGACAAAAAAAATATCAGAAAAAAAACCAGCGTTATTAAAAGTGTCGTCATACCCTGAGCGCGAACGTCATTTGGCGTTTTTTATTTCTCCCTTCTCTTTTTTTTTTTTAAACGCATGTGAGTTTTAGCAGACGAGTGTCAACGGAACTGGTGTGATAAGCAAATTACCAGCCGGGGCGTAATTGCTTATCACACCAGGACGACGTAGCGTTAATACTAATGACCCTAATGATTAAATTGGGGTTTAAAAAAAAAAAGCAGAAGAAAAAACACCTGTGTTTCTTTAAGAGGAAGAATGGACGCGTATTGTGGGATCGGATCTTCTAATACCTGATAAATAAGGTGTATTATAGACGAGACGAACGCCATTAGAAGAAAAAACAAAAGAAAAACGCTGAGGATTCTTGTACATACAGGTTTCGATCCGGGGAAGTATGCGATCAGGTCATGAGGAAGGGATTGGTTCCAGATCAAAGAGGATTTATATTTTTCGTTCGCTCAGCTCCGAACACACGTACCATATATGATCACGGGCGCAAAATGACCTACAAATCCATTATTATTAGAAGTAAAAGAAAACGGGAGGTTCTTAAAACATTACTTAGATGTATATCTCTACATAGTCTGAACAGCTTGCTGGATCTCACAGGTGTACTAAATAGAAAACGAGGGATGCAGTGGTTACTTTATACCGAATTTGGTCAGACCTCATCTGGAAGAAGGTGTTTCAGTCCCGGTCACACACAACGTAGAAAAACTAAAACGAATTCAGAGCGGAGCGACCAAACCAGTTCCGTCAATTCTCGAAACTTTTCGCACATACACTAGAGCTTCGGCGTACAGGAATAAAGTTATGAATCAATAATGATAAATTGGGCAAAGGTTAAATGTTTAAGGTGTTGAGCAACAGAATATATTGGAACAGATTACCCGCGAGGTGTCACAAATACATTGGAAGTCAAAATGGGTTAATGACATGTGTCACAAGGAAACAGGGCCTGTTTGAAGAAGAAGAAAATAACAGTTTAAAAACGTATTCTCATTTTTCTCCCTTGAGACGCCCCCTGTAGGTAGAGTTGGAAACTTTCCCCCCTTGTTCACACTTTCCTACAACATTTCTATGGTAGTACACTCTCTCTCACTCACTCACTCACTCACTCACTCACTCTCTCTCTCTCTCTCTCTCTCTCTCTCTCTCTCTCTCTCTCTCTCTCTCTCTCTCTCCTTGTGACCGGATGGGGGGAGGGAGGAAAAGAGAGGGGGGAGGAGGGGGGGCCCATTTCTGACTTTGTGGCGACGTGCACCAGGTGTCTCGCAAACTTCAAACTTGATTAGGAGGGAGGCGAAGGGTGCGGGGTTGGTGGGTTGGGGTGGGGTTGGGGTGGGAGGTTGGGGCAATAGACAGCGGTCGTTTGATGACATTAAGCGCTCAACTTCGGTCAGAATTTAGACAGAAGAGCGGACGAGGTCGGCATATGGATGGTTACCAGGGGGGCCGGGGGGGGGGGGGGGGGGACCGACCCCCACGGACGAGGGAGGCATATGGTTCAGGAATGGTTACCAGGGGGGGAGGGGAGGGGGGGGGGGCCCACACACACACACACACACACACACACACACACACGTCCAGTAACCAGGTTGTCGGGGTCAAGGGAACAGCTGGTACGAGCAACAGCGGCAGCAGTAACAGATACAGGGAGAGAGAGAGAGAGAGAGAGAGAGAGAGAGAGAGAGAGAGAGAGAGAGAGAGAGAGAGAGAGGAGTAAAAGAAAGAACAGGGGGAAAGCAAAAGGAGAGAGACACGAACCTTATCTGATTAGCTCCCATCTCACCGTAATCCACCCATTTCCCTCTCCCCCCCCATCCTCCCCATCCACCCTTCCCATCCCCCAACACCTACCCCATTTCCCCCTTCCCCCCCAGTATCCTCACCCATCTCCATGCCAACCTCTCACACGCCTGCCTGCCTGCCTCTCTCTCTCTCTCTCTCTCTCTCTCTCTCTCTCTCTCTCTCTCTCTCTCTCTCTCCCTGAGGTAATATAATATCCACTCTCCCCCACCCCACCCCAGTAACACCCCTCCCCCCCCCCCCACACACACACATCTACACCTTCAAGGCTGGTGACCTCACATATACGCAGGAGATACGCCTTGCGTACACGGCG
>NC_092241.1:7582068-7584568 GCF_036320965.1 Panulirus ornatus | reverse complement strand
AGCATATAACTGTATGCTGCCCCATAACAGCATATAACTGTATGCTAACCTCTTCCATGGCAGTGTGATTACATGCTGCCCCATTATGCCTACATGATCATATGTTGTCCTCGTGCCAGCATAACCACACCCTCCCCCTCATACCAGCATGACTCTATGCTGTCCCACATGCCAGCATGACTCTATGCTGTCCCACATGCCAGCATGACTCTATGCTGTCCCACATGCCAGCATGACTCTATGTTGCCCCACATGCCAGCATGACTCTATGCTGTCCCTCATACCAGCATGACTCTATGCTGCCCCACATGCCAGCATGACTCTATGCTGTCCCACATGCCAGCATGACTCTATGCTGCCCCACATGCCAGCATGACTCTATGCTGTCCCACATGCCAGCATGACTCTATGCTGTCCCTCATTACAGCATGACTCTATGCTGTCCCTCATTACAGCATGACTCTATGCTGCCCCACATGCCAGCATGACTCTATGCTGTCCCACATGCCAGCATGACTCTATGCTGTCCCTCATTACAGCATGACTCTATGCTGTCCCTCATTACAGCATGACTCTATGCTGTCCCTCATTACAGCATGACTCTATGCTGCCCCACATGCCAGCATGACTCTATGCTGTCCCACATGCCAGCATGACTCTATGCTGTCCCACATGCCAGCATGACTCTATGCTGCCCCACATGCCAGCATGACTCTATGCTGCCCCACATGCCAGCATGACTCTATGCTGCCCCACATGCCAGCATGACTCTATGCTGTCCCCCTCCCCCTAATCATGCTGTACAAATGTCACACAAATCCCTTCGTTTGATATCTGTCATTCCTCCATAATGCTGTTGAAGCCAAACGCGAAGCCATTACAAGAACGCGTTCAATGTCGGCGTTCTACTGCATGGCACATAACCAGGGAGTTCTAAGCGCCACTGTCTTGCCTCGTCTCTATCGCAGCCAGGAAGGGTGGATACACAAGTGCATTTGTGTGTATTAGTGGACGTTCGTGCACGTGTGTGTGTGTGTGTGTGTGTGTGTGTGTGTGTTTGTGTGTGGGTGTGTGTGTGTGTGTGTGTGTGTGTGTGTGTGTGTGTGTGTGTGTGTGTGTGTATTACATTCGTGTTGCGCCATTTCTTAACCTTGTATGTACATATGTCATATCTTTACTTCTATGTACACACACACGCACACACACACACGCACACACACACACACACACACACGCACACACACACACACACACACCGGCCTAGGCCAGGTGCCCATCTATCCATCTGTTCCAATGGGGATGCATGAACACCTGCGTTGGATGTGGACTGATTACCACGCCCAGGATTCGAACCCAGACGATTATGACCCTCGAGTTGGCCCACGCTTGACCAATGGGTTTGCAGTGATATTATAACGCAGTGCCTTACTATGTACCCAATGGCACTGCCGTACACCAAAACAGTGCCATGTATTCTGTGCATTCATGTATACGTATGCATTACATGTATACGTATGCATTCCACAGTACTAATCAGCTAACCTTACGTCATACAGCCCATGTCCATTTTCCAGGAACACCTGCATCTTAATGCAAACACACACACACACACACACACACACACACACACACACACACACCACACACACACACACACACACACACAAGCAAACACGAGTGTGTATGCAGATACGAGACACATGTTTCCAACAACATTTGTGCATAGATATAAGCAGATATACATAATGAAGCCACGGTTTTCAAAACCCTTCACATAAAATGTCTTTAAACTAAATTCACAAACAAACACACACACACACACACACACACACACACACACACACACACACACACACACACACACACACATGTGTGCGTGTGTGGACACATACCACACACATGTTATTCTTTGTATCATTTTACCTTTTAACAGCGCCAACATATGAGTCTTATGTATGTATACACCCTCTCGACTCGTATACATACAGCCTCCCAGCTCAGCCATACATACCCCCAGCTACGTGTCTCCCAGCTCAGTCATACATACCCCCAGCTACGTGTCTCCCAGCTCAGCCATACATACCCCCAGCTACGTGTCTCCCAGCTCAGCCATACATACCCCCAGCTACGTGTCTCCCAGCTCAGCCATACATACCCCCAGCTACGTGTCTCCCAGCTCAGCCATACATACCCCCAGCTACGTGTCTCCCAGCTCAGCCATACATACCCCCAGCTACGTGTCTCCCAGCTCAGCCATACATACCCACAGCCACGTGTCTCCCAGCTCAGCCATACATACCCCAAGCTACGTGTCTCCCAGCTCAGCCATACATACCCCAGCTACGTGTCTCCCAGCTCAGCCATACATACCCCCAGCTACGTGTCTCCCAGCTCAGCCATACATACCCACAGCTACGTGTCTCCCAGCTCAGCCATACATACCCACAGCTACGTGTCTCCCAGCTCAGCCATACATACCCACAGCCACGTGTCTCCCAGC
>NC_092241.1:7552068-7567068 GCF_036320965.1 Panulirus ornatus | reverse complement strand
AATATAATAACAATATAGCTACATGTTATAATATAATAACAATATAACTACATGTTATAATATAATAACAATATAACTACATGTCATAATATAATAACAATATAACTACATGTTATAATATAATAACAATATAACTACATGTTATAATATAATAACAATATAACTCCACGTTATAATATAATAACAATATAGCTACATGTTATAATATAATAACAATATAACTACATGTTATAATATAATAACAATATAACTCCATGTCATAATATAATAACAATATAACTACAAGTTACAATAACAACATAACTACATGTTATAATATATATAACAACCCCTCGACCGTTGATAAAGCTAAAAACAAGATAGAATACTGAACAACAAATTGAAATCCATTAACCCAAGCGCCACTGTTTAAGTTAATTACTTAACACGAGTGTCGCCTGTGATAGCAGCAAAAGCGCCAAGTTAATTACCTTTTTAAGGGAAAGAGGTTCCCTTCCCTTCCCTTCCCACCCACCTCACCCCTTCCTCAAAAAAAAAGGGGGGGGGGGGGCACTTAGTTAGTTAAGTCGTAAAGACAAGGGAGGGAGGTTGGGTGGGGGAGAGGCATGGTGGTAACAAGCAATTCATGGCGGAGAGAGAGAGAGAGAGAGAGAGAGAGAGAGAGAGAGAGAGAGAGAGAGAGAGAGAGAGAGTCAGAGAGAGTCAGACAGAGAGAGAGAGAGAGAGAGAGAGAGTGTGGTAGTGTGTGTATGGGGAGGGGGAAGACGGCACTGAACCCCCCCCCACCTTCCCCCAGAGAAGCTGAAGAAGGGTTTGCAAAGGTGATTCATATATATTTTTTTTTCTTTCTTTTTTCTTCTTCTTCTTCGCAGATGGTCAGCGGAGCGGAAGTTGGGGATAAACCGTGATAGCCTCGCTTCCTGCCAGCTAGCTAGCCAGCCAGCCTTCCCCTTCCCCTTCCCCTTCCCCTTCCCCTTCCCCTTCCCCTACCACTCCCTCCCTCACTCCCTCCCTCACTCCCTCACTCCCTCACCACACACTAACTTGACTGATACTTGTATGAGCATCCCCCCCCCAGTGGCCAGCCTCCCCCAAAGACGAGTCTACACTCTTTCTCTTTCTTCCCCCCAGAGACACATAGTGACTCAAAGCTTGTCTTTCCCCCCCCCCCCATAGACGCATAGTGACCCAACGCTTGTCTTTTTCTCCCCCCAGAGACACATAGTGACCCAAAGCTTCTCTTTCCCCAGAGACGCATAGTGACCCAACGCTTGTCTTTTTCTTCCCCCAGAGACACATAGTGACCCAAATCTTGTCTTTCCCCTGAGACACATAGTGACCCAACGCTTGTCTTTTTACCCCCAGAGACACATAGTGACCCAAAGCTTGTCTTTTCTCCCCAGAGACACATAGTGACCCAAAGCTTGTCTTTTCTCCCCAGAGACGCATAGTGACCCAAAGCTTGTCTTTCCCCAGAGACGCATAGTGACCCAAAGCTTGTCTTTCCCCAGAGACACATAGTGACCAAAAGCTTGTCTTTTTCCCCCCAGAGACGCATAGTGACCCAAAGCTTGTCTCTTTCCCCTCCCAGAGACACATAGTGACCCAAAGCTTGTCTTTCCCCAGAGACACATAGTGACCAAAAGCTTGTCTTTTTCCCCCAGAGACGCATAGTGACCCAAAGCTTGTCTCTTTCCCCTCCCAGAGACGCATAGTGACCAAAAGCTTGTCTCTTTCCCCTCCCAGAGACACATAGTGACCCAAAGCTTGTCTTTTCCCCCCAGAGACACATAGTGACCCAAAGCTTGTCTTTCCCCAGAGACACATAGTGACCCAAAGCTCGTCTTTTCCCCCCAGAGACACATAGTGACCCAAAGCTTGTTTTTCCCCAGAGACGCATAGTGACCCAAAGCTTGTCTTCCCCCCCCCCCCCCCGAGACATATAACCCAAAGCTTGTCTTTCCTCCCAGAGACGCATAGTGACCCAAAGCTTGTCTTTTTCCCCCCCAGAGACGCACAGTGACCCAAAGCTGAGAGCACAAACACACACTGTCGTAGTGTACCAGCCAGGGGGGGGGGGGGGCGGTGAAGGGGGGACATGAAGACGACCCTTGGTTTGTAGATGGTGCTCGGTTAACAGCTTATCGAAGCTTATCGTAAGGGGTTTTATGGGGTGGTGTTGACCAACCCTAAATAAGCTTTAAGGTAGAATAAATAGATATACGTCATGGAATGTTGTTTGATTACCAGACACCTTAAGAGTCTTATGGCTTTTTAGCCAACTCTTGTGAACGACAGTGGACAACACCAGCTGGACGGCCCCACGCGGGGCTTCTGTAACCCCCTGAAACTCAATTGCTGTAACTAAGTGCGACTGTATCATCCCCCACTGGACATGTATTGCGTACACCCCTTATATACTTGCCCAGCGCCTGTAATGATACCACCTTCTCGCCCCAAACCAGTGGATTTGAAGATGGTGAATGAAGCCACGACTCTCGACCATTCACTTCGCGTCTCTCTCTCTCTCTCTCTCTCTCTCTCTCTCTCTCTCTCTCTCTCTCTCTCCCTACCGTCTTTGCCCCTCCCTCCCTCCCTCTCTCTCTCTCTCACTCCCTATCGTCTTTGCCCCTCTCTCCCTCTCTCTCTCTCTCTCTCTCCCTACCGTCTTTGCCCCTCCCTCCCTCTCTCTCTCCCTCCCTCCCTACCGTCTTTGCCCCTCCCTCCCTCCCTCCCTCCCTCTCTCTCTCTCACTCCCTCCCTCCGTCTATGCTCACCCTGACTCCCTCTCTCTCTCCCTCTCCCTCCCTCGGTCTATGCTCACCCTGACTCCCTCTCTCTCTCCCTCTCCCTCCCTCGGTCTATGCTCACCCTGACTCACAAGTGGGACCCCCTTCCCTTACCTCTCCCTTTTCCTCCTCTGATTCAGCGTGCATAGCTCCCTTTCTGAGAGCTGGTAATGACGATTCCCTCCCTTCCAACACTCAATGCATCGCATTGGGCTGTTGGCAGCTATACCCCGCCCTTGTGTGCCATCGTGTTGGCAGCTATACGCCGCCCTTGTGCCATCGTGTTGGCAGCTATACGCCGCCCTTGTGCCATCGTGTTGGCAGCTATACGCCGCCCTTGTGCTATCGCGTTGTCAGCTATACGCCGCCCTTGTGCCATCGTGTTGGCAGCTATACGCCGCCCTTGTGTTATCGTGTTGCCAGCTATACGCCGCCCTTGTGTCTCATCGTGTTGGCAGCTATACGCCGCCCTTGTGTGCCATCGTGTTGGCAGCTATACGCCGCCCTTGTGCCATCGTGTTGCCAGTTATACGCCGCCCTTGTGTTATCGTGTTGCCAGCTATACGCCGCCCTTGTGTTATCGTGTTGGCAGCTATACGCCGCCCTTGTGCCATCGTGTTAGCAGCTATACGCCGCCCTTGTGCCATCGTGTTGCCAGTTATACGCCGCCCTTGTGTTATCGTGTTGCCAGCTATACGCCGCCCTTGTGTCTCATCGTGTTGCCAGCTATACGCCGCCCTTGTGCCATCGTGTTGCCAGCTATACGCCGCCCTTGTGTACCATCGTGTTGCCAGCTATACGCCGCCCTTGTGCCATCGTGTTGGCAGCTATACGCATGGCAGTGTCCTCGCGACGCACCAACGCCAATTCGACGCCTCTCCGTACGTCACTGGTTCGCGTTGAACGCCCCCGACGCATCACATTCTTTTGCGTATGGGGCGTATGGGGGGGTCCGAAACGAACGCGACTCACGGTGACGTGGCTCGCCGGACCTTCTGGAAGGATCTCGAACCCTCGGTGGTGGTCCGAAGCGGCCGCCAGAGATTTTTCGCGCCAAAAACGAACGGAAATGACATCATAGCAGGTGCGCGCGCGCGCCAGTGGGTTGAGGAGGAGGAGGGTGGAGGTAGGGGGTGGGGGATGCGTTGTGTGTGTGTGTGTTGGTTTACAAAGAATCCCCCCCCCCCTCCTCCTCCTCCTTCCTCCCCCTTCTCCTCCCACTCCTCCTCCTCCTCCTCCTTCTTCCCCCTCCTCCTCCTTCTTCTTCCCCCTCCTCCTCCTCCTTTCTCCCCCTTCTCCTCCTCCTCCTCCTTCCTCCTCCTCCTCCTTCTTCCCCCTCCTCCTCCTCCTTCCTCCCCCTTCTCCTCCCCCTCCTCCTCCTCCTCCTTCTTCCCCCCCCCTCCTCCTCCTCCTCCTTCTTCCCCCTCCTCCTCCTCCTCCTCCTCCTCCTTCTTCCCCCTCCCCCTTCACCCCCTCACCAACGCCCAGATCACATTTATCCCCCCTCCACCCTCCCCCCCTCCCCCTCCCTCCTCCCCTCCCCTCCAACCATGATTTTTACGCGTATAAGAGCGTAACAGAACACGGGACGCGATTCCTCACGAGTTTACGCACACCTTCTCGCGTACGACGCGGCCACAGACGTACGTCGGCTAAATGGCGCCAAAAAGAGAGGGAGGGAGGGGGAGGGAGGGGGGAAAAAGGGGGTAAAATAAAATGGCGTGAGGTTAAGAGCCTAGGGGGAGGAGGGAGAAGGGGGGGCAGGGGGACAAGGGGGGGGCTCCCGCTTGCGGCGGGGGAGCCGCACCGCCGCCGCCGCCGCCGCACCACATGACTGGCGGTGTTGTTGACCTGGCCGGACGCGCGGCCTTGGATGCGCAGTCCCGCGCCGCCAGTGTGGGGGAGGGGGGAGGGAGGGGGAGGTGGGGAGGGAGGGGACGACGAGACAAGGTCGACGCGCCTAACACATGGTCGAGGAGGTGGGGGGGGGCTGGGATGGTGGTCTGTGTGTGTGGGGTGTGTGTGTGTGTGTGTGTGTGGGGTGTGTGGTGGTGTGTGGGGGTGTGTGGGAGGTGTTGGGGTGTGTGTGTGGGGTGTGTGGAGGGGTGTGTGGGATGTGTGGGAGGTGTTGGGGTGTGTGTGAGGGGTGTGTGTGGGGTGTGTGTGTGGAGGGGTGTGTGTGGAGGGGTGTGTGTGGAGGGGTGTGTGTGGGGGGTGTGTGTGGGGGGTGTGTGTGGAGGGTGTATGTGGAGGGGTGTGTGTGGGGGGTGTGTGTGGGGTGTGTGTGTGGAGGGGTGTGTGTGGAGGGGGGTGTGTGTGGGGTGTGTGTGTGGTTCTCTCCCTCTTCTTGAAAGGGGGGGGGGGGGGAGCGAGACGCTTGAAGTTATCAAAGCAAGGGAGCAGAGATGAGTCACGGGGCACAAGGGAGGGGGAATGAGGGCGGAGGGAGAGAGGGAGGGAGGGAGGGAGAGGGAGAGAGAGAGAGAGAGAGAGGGGGGGGGGAGATAATAACACAGGGGGGAGAGAGAGATAATGCCACAGGGAGAGGGAGAGAGAGAGAGAGAGAGAGAGAGAGAGAGAGAGAGAGAGAGAGAGAGATAATAACACAGGGGGGAGAGAGAGAGAGACACGAAACCTTTTCCATCAGGATAGAGGGAGAGAGAGATAATGCCACAGAGAGAGAGAGAGAGAGAGAGAGAGAGAGAGAGAGAGAGAGAGAGAGAGAGAGAGAGAGAGACACGAGAGAGACCTTCTCTCATCAGGATAGAGGGAAGGAGAGATGGATGAGAGACAGTTACGACGGGGAAAGGTAAACACAGAAGAGATGACGAGAGAGAGAGAGAGAGACAAGATGATGGAGCTCCATTTTATATACAACCTTACGTAGAAAATAAAGAAGGAGAAATAGATGAGAATATCTCTGACGAGAGATATGAACGAGACATTGGCATAGCTGGAGGAGAAGTCAGGGAGACGTAAGTGGTTAGCTGTGAGACAAGGAAAGAACCTTAAAAGCCACCAATATCCATTATTAAACCCCCCCCCGCCGCCCCCTTTTCTCAAAGGGTCCCCCCTTAACCCCCCATTCACACACACACACACACACACACACAGATCTCTCTCTCCGTCTCTCTCTCTCTCTCTCTCTCTCTCTCTCTCTCTCTCTCTCTCTCTCTCTCTCTCTCTCTCCACACACACACAACTATGCCAGGCCGAAGACGCTCCCGGTGTCCACGACCAAACAAGGAAAACGGAATTTGGCGACCAGGCCACACACACACACACAGATCTCTCTCTCTCTCTCTCTCTCTCTCTCTCTCTCTCTCTCTCTCTCTCTCTCTCTCTCTCTCAAGGCCAGACCACACACCCAGGGTGGTTGGTGGACTAAACTCAATGGTCTACGTGTGTATTTGTCTATCTATATAAGATGCTCTCTCTCTCTCTCTCTCTCTCTCTCTCTCTCTCTCTCTCTCTCTCTCTCTTAGACGAAAAGTGTTTATTGGATAATCATTCTAACACCTTTTTTTTTGGGGGGGAGGGGGGGTGATGATGGGGGGTAGATAAGTAGATTAAAAAAAAGAGGGTCTATCTTCGACAAGGGTGGATGATGGGGGTAGACAAGTAGATAAAAGAGAGGGTCTGTCTATCTTCGACAAAGTAGATTATGGTGGATGGAAGATGAGGGGTAGAAGGGAGGTAGACGGCAGCACTCAGCTCCGTAGAAAGGGGGGGGGTAGATAAGAGACCACCCCCCCTCTCCTCCGTAGATGATGATAATGATGTTGATGGTCCGTAGGTAACAGACCACCCTCCCTCCTCCTCCGTAGATGATAATAATGTTGATGGTCCGTAGGTAACAGACCACCCCCCCTCCTCCTCCGTAGATGATAATGATGGTCCGTAGGTAACAGACCACCCCCCTTCAGTAGATGATGATGATAATGATGTTGATGGTCCGTAGGTAACAGACCACCCACCCCTCCGTAGATGATGATGATAATGATGCTGATGGTCTGCAGGTAACAGACCACCCCCCTCCGTAGATGAGGATGAGGAGGATTATGATGGTCTGCAGGTAACAGACCATCCCCCCCTCCGTAGATGAGGATGATAATAATGTTGATGGTCCGTAGGTAACAGACCACCCCTCCCTCCGTAGATGATGATGATAATGATATTGATGGTCCGCAGGTAACAGACCACCCCCCTCTCCGTAGATGAGGATGAGGAAGATTATGATGGTCTGCAGATAACAGACCATCCCTCCGTCAATGATGGTGATGGTGGTGGTGGTCCGCGGTGCTGAAGACTGGTGATGGTTCTCGTCAGACGACGTGAAGACCAGGACGTGGCAGATAAACCACGAAGGCAAGAAGAGAGAGAGATGGGAAATGGGATGGAAGAGAAGAAATGTAAGATGGGGGAGAGATGGGAGTGGGGAATGGGAGGGTGTCAGTCACGAAAGAGGAGGAGGGGGAGGGGGAGGTGGGAGGGGAGGAGAAGGGGGGAGGGGAGGAGGAGGAGCAAGGGAAGAGATGAAAGTAAGAGGGGGAGAGTGGGAGGGGAAAAAATGGGAGGGTTCGTCAGGGAAGGGGGAGAGGAGGAGGAGGGGGGAGGGAGGAGGGGGAAGGGGGGGGAAGGGGGGGAAGGAGAAGGGGGAAAAGGGGAACAAGGGAAAGAGAAAAATGTAAGATGGGGGAGAGTGGGGGGGGGGGAAAGGGGGGGGTTCAGCACAAAAGAGAGGGGGAAAGGGGGGGGGAGGAGAGGAGGGGGGAAGGGGGAGGGAGGGGGAAGGAAGAGAAGGAAAAAGGGGGAAGGGGGGGAGAGGAATGGGAAAGGGGGAAATGGAGGGGGAAATTAAGGGGGGGAGTGGGGGGGGAAGGGGGGGGGGAAAAAAGAGGAAGGGGAGGGGAGGAGGAGGGGGAAGGGGGAGGGGGGAAGGGGGGGGAGGAGAAGGGGGGAGAGGAGCAATGGAAAGAAGAAATGTAAGATGGGGGAGATGGGGGGGAATGGGGGGGGGTGTCACGAAAAAGGAGGAGGAGCAGAAATGGAAGGGAGGAGATGCCATGAGGAAGAGGGGGGGGGGAGAGAGAGAAAAGGGAAAACAGAGCAAAAGGGGAACTGGTATGAGAGGAAGTCGGGGGAAGGAGGGAAAAAGGGGGATGTCAGGTGGGGGAAGGGGGGGGGGGGGGGAGAAAGAAAGAGGGGGGGGGGGTGGTGGGGAGGGAGAGGAGGGAGGGAGGAGGGAGGAGGGGGGTGGTGAGGGAAAAAAGCAATAAGGAGGAGGAGGGAAAAAGGGAGGGGAGTGACAGGAGGTTTAAGGAAGAGGAAGTAATAAGGGAGTCAGTGTGTTTTGGTGGGGTTTGTGTGTGTGTTGTGGTGTGGCTGCTGATGGCTGGCTCCTCTCTCTCTCTCTCTTTTCTCTCCCCTCTCTCCCCTTTTTTTCTCTCTCTGGCAAAGAATCACAACAAACACACAAAACCACACACACACACACACACACACACACACTGGTTCCCTCCCTCCCTCCCTCCCTCACTTAACTCACTTTATAAGAATTACATTACAAGTGGAAAGCGACCCGGTTTACGTCACAAATTACTTAATAAAAAGTGGAATCTAACAATTTACGAATAGCGGGGCGTCCACCCTTGACGGAAAACCATACTTAGGCACGTTTACACGAATATTAACCGAGGCGAAAAAAATGGGATACCTTTCAATAAAATTTGAATCGGTATATACACATTGAGAATTTCAAAATACTGTAGGGCGGGGGCGGGGGTGATTATCAACAGTCATGTTAATACAAAAAAAAAAGTAGGGGGGGGGGTGATTATACAACAGTCGTGAAGAAACCATTAGTAGGGCGGGGGGTTGATTATACAACATCATTGAATACCCAAATTTTGTAGGCGGGGGATGATTTTAAAAACAGTCTGATGATACAATATGTGGGCGGGGGGGGATGATTTTTAAAAACAGTCATGAGTACAATTTTGTAGGGCGGGGGCGGGGATTTTTATAAAAAAAACATCATGTGATCAATTTCTGTAGGGCCCGGGGGGGGGATATTTACAACAGTCATAAGATACAATTTTCTGTGGGCGGGGGCGGGGATGATTTACAACAGTCAGATTTATACATTACTTAGGGCGGGGGCGGGGATGATTATACAACAGTCATGATGAATACAATTACTGTAGGGGGGGGGGGGGGGATGATTTACAACAGTCATGTGAATACAAAAAAATGTAGGGCGGGGGGGATGATTAACAACAGGGCCCTTTATAATACCCAATTTTCTGTAGGGGGGGGGCCCGGGGGTGATTATACAACAGGGCAGATATACAATTACTGTAGGGCGGGGGCGGGGATGTTATACAACAGTCATGATGAATACAATTACTGTAGGGCGGGGGGGGGATGATTATACCCAGTCATGAGAATACAACTACTGAAAGGGGGGGGGGGGTGATTTTAACAACATTTATGATGAACAATTACTGTAGGGGGGGCGGGGGGTGTTATACAACATCATTTATGTACATTACTGAGGGGGGGGGGGGATGATTATTCCCAAAAGTCATATGAATCAAATTTCCCGTAGGGCGGGGGCGGGGGTGATTTTCCCAAAAGTCATGATAATTTCCCCCTTTTCTGTAGGGCGGGGGGGGAGATTATACAACAGTCATGATGAATACAATTACTGTAGGGCGTGGGGGGAGGAGGATTTACCACAGTTCTGATGAAAACAATTACGTAGGGGGGGGGGGATGATTATACAACAGTCGTGAAGAATACATTATGTAGGCGGGGGGGGGGGGCAGGGGGGGGAGAATAGATTCTGGATGCAGTGTATAGTTCCCTTTTTTTTTCTTTGTTCGGGCGGTTTTTGGGGACACCTTTGACAACAACAACAACAACAACAACAGCAACAAACAAAAAACAAAACCACAACCAACTGATTGTGTTTTGGGATTTGGGAAATTTTCCCTGGTTATCATGCACGGATATTCGCCGGTTTATCATTGCACGTAATAATATTCGCCTGGTTTTCATGCACGGATATTCGCCTGGTTTTAACATCACGTATAATATTCGCCGGTTTACATGCACGGGATAATTTTCGCCTGTTTATCATGCCCGTGATTTTCGCCGGGTTTGCCATCACGTGATATTCCCCGGTTTATCAGCACGTGATGATTTTCGCCGGGTTTTTATCATGCACGTGTATTCGCCTTTGGTTTATCATGCACGTGATATTCGCCTTGGTTTATCATGCACGTGATAATATTCGTCCTTGGTTTATCATGCACGTGATAATTCGCCTGGTTTATTCATGCCGTGATAAAATTCGCCTGGTTTATCATGCACGTGATATATTCGGCCTGGTTTATCATGCACGTGAATTCGCCTGGTTTTCATGCACGTGATATTCCCCCTGGTTTATCATGAAACGTGATAATATTCGCCTGGTTTATCATGCCCGGATATTAGCCTGGTTTATAAAGCCCGTGATATTCGCCTGGTTTATCATGCACGTGATAATATTCCCCTGGTTTATCATGCACGGGATATTAGCCTGGTTATCATGAAACGTGATATTCCCCCTGGTTTATCATGCAGTGATAAATATTCGCCCTGGTTTATCTTTGCACGTGTTTTAATTCGCCTGGTTTATCATGCACGTGATGATATTCGGGTTTATCATGCACGTGATATTCGCCTGGTTTATCATGCACGTGATAATATTCGCCTGGTTTATCATGCACGTGATATTCCCCCCGGGGTTTTTTCATGCAGGTTAATATTCGCCGGGTTTAACATGCCGTGAGATATTCGTCTGGTTTATCATGCACGTGATATTCCCCTGTTTATCATGACGTTGATATTCGCCCTGGTTTATATGCACGTGATAATATTCGCCTGGTTTATAAATCATGCACGTGATATTAGCCTGGATTATCATGCACGTGATATTCGCCTGGTTTATCATGCACGTGATATTAGCCTGGTTTATCATGCACGTGATATTCGCCTGGTTTCATGCACGTGATAATATTCGCCTGGTTTATCATGCACGTGATAATATTCGGGGGGGTTAAATCATGCACGTGATATTAGCCTGGATTATCATGCACGTGATATTCGCCTGGTTTATCATGCACGTGATATTCGCCTGGTTTGCCATGCACGTGATATTCGCCTGGTTTATCATGCACGTGATATTCGCCTGGTTTATCATGCACGTGATATTCGCCTGGTTTATCATGCACGTGATATTATTCGCCTTGTTTATCATGCACGTGATATTCGCCTGGTTTATCATGCACGTGATAATATTCGCCTGGTTTATCATGCACGTGATGATATTCGCCTGGTTTATCATGCACGTGATATTCGCCTGGTTTATCATGCACGTGATATTCGCCTGGTTTGCCATGCACGTGATATTCGCCTGGTTTATCATGCACGTGATATTCGCCTGGTTTATCATGCACGTGATATCTTTGGAGTCCATTATGTTAACCTAGTGGGTCTATTATCTATCCTTCTATTGGGTCTATTATCTATCCTGGACTTCAAATACTTGTGACAGGAATTACAGAACAGGGTCTATTATCTATCCTTCTATTGGGTCTATTATCTATCCTAGACTTCAAATATTTGAGAGAGGAATTTTGCAGAGCAAAGGAACTCCTCTCTAGCACCCTTCTATGGATCACTGTGTGTGGCGCGGGTACCCGCGCTCTGCTTTAACGTCAACACAAGCACAACTGCCTTGTGAACCAGGTGATTACAAGCGGTTAACGAGGAACTAGAGAGAGAGAGTCTAACAAGCAGTCTCTCTCTCTCTCTCTCTCTCTCTCTCTCTCTCTCTCTCTCTCTCTCTCTCTCTCTCTCCCGCGCCCCCCGCCCGCCCCCGCGCCCCCTCCAGCCGGCCTTATATAATAACTTGTGGCCGTCTTGGCTCCCGCGCGCTCTGCTAACTCATCTCCCTCACTGCACTCCCTCCGTCCCTCCTCTCCCTCCATCTCCTCTCTTCTCCCTCATGACTCCACCTCATTAATGCCTCAGACTACCTCACAGCGCCCACCATGGGGCCCAAGTTCGAGTGCTGTGAGGAAGGAAGGAGTGAGGGAGGGAGGAGAGAAGGGGGAATTTATTTATTTTCCCTTTTTTTAAGGACATGGACACCACCACGAACCTCCACGAACAGCTGCATTGATCACGAATTGCACACACACACACACACACACACACACACACACACCACACAAAACACACAATACACACACACACCACACATCAAGGGGCCCCTCCTAACACCCCCCCCTTTCCTAATCCCCCTTTTTCCCTAATCCCCCAAATACCCATTTTTTTCCTTTAATCCTTCCCAAAAACCATTTCTTCCCTTAAACCTCCAAAAACCCTTTTCTTTCCCTTAATCCCCCAAAAAACCCTTTCTTTCCCTTAATCCTCCAAATACCAATTCTTTCCCTTAATCCTCCAAATACCATTTCTTTCCCTTAATCCTCCAAATACCATTTCTTTCCCTTCATCCTCCAAATACCATTTCTTTCCCTTAATCCTCCAAATACCATTTCTTTTCCTTAATCCTCCAAATACCATTTCTTTCCCTTAATCCTCCAAATACCATTTCTTTTCCTTAATCCTCCAAATACCATTTCTTTCCCTTAATCCTCCTAATCCCATTTCCCTTCCCTTAATCCTCTATCGACACCACAGATGGAACAGCACCTCACGCCGATCACCGAAGTCAATTCCACACTACTGTAGCTCCTGCATCTATAGCCCTGCCACAAACCAGCCAATGAGGTCGCGGGCAACCTCAGCTGAGGTCACGGCCAACCTCAGCTGAGGTCACGGCCAACCTCATGACCTCATCGGCTCACCAGGCATCGAAGTGGGGGGTCAGTGATCGACCTTCGAAGTGGAGAGAGGAACATGTCAGGTCAGCCAATAACATATCCTCCTCCACATTACATCGGCTGGAGACCCCATACATGTGCCTCCTGCGTCCAATAAGCTCAAAAAAGAAAGCGTTTGACGCTGTGTTCATTTCCCTCCTTCGCATCTACGCTTCCTACGACGCAAGTGTGGCGATTGGGGCTAGCGGAAACGCATAGAAAATGGCATGCAAATTCACCAGGACCTCATGTGGGAGTTGGAGAAGAAGCCACAGCTACCGTTCTCGCCACCGTCACTTCTTACCGCATGAGATCCCTCGTCCCCGTGGGGCACGACTGCGCCTATCCTAGATCGTTAGGGCTACTACAAGCATAGTCTCATCCTCGTTTACATCCTCAGTAACGAGCAAACTACACGGTTACCCAATTCCCGCTTACTTATTAGCCTCTGTTCACCATTGTATCAAGTCCTGAGTTAACCTTTAGGAAGGCAAGAGGAACGAATGGAACAGAATGAGATTGGATCGATGTGGTATATGGGGGGCGACGCAGGCTGTCAATAGGGGGGTTTGAACTCGAGCCTATGAAGTGGTCAACGTAAACGAGAGTAGTCGTGTGCATGTGTGGATGGTAGACTTCCGTCTTAGTCCAATTGATACACGAGACACTTGTAAGAATATGAGGAATGCATCCCTTATTCCCAGACGCTACCACTTACAAGAAGGGCGATTTTGCCGTTTTCTTTTCCCCAGAGATCTTCTACCCACCCACCCTATCCAAGCTGCTGCTGAGGTAAAGTCGGGTCGTTGGCCGACCAAGCTGTTGGGGGTCCCCCCCTGCGCAACAAGCCACCATCCCCCCTCCCCTCCCCCCATCCCCCCATACACACCCCCACCCCACCCCACCCCCCCACCCCACCACCCCACCCCCCACCAACCCACACCCCCCCGTAATCACCTGTGAGTCAGGGTGGGTTGTTGACCCACCAGGCTGTTGGAGGTCTCCCCCCCTCATCTCGTCGTCCCACGTAATCACCAATCAGGATCCTTTTCAAATGGTCTCCCCCC
Organism: Panulirus ornatus; assembly: GCF_036320965.1. Classification (NCBI taxonomy): domain Eukaryota; kingdom Metazoa; phylum Arthropoda; class Malacostraca; order Decapoda; family Palinuridae; genus Panulirus; species Panulirus ornatus. Next base: position 7,553,277 of record NC_092241.1, on the reverse strand, counting down.
CCCACACACACACACTGCTGACCCCCCCATAGTGTCTCTGTCGGCTGGCAAGCACTGATGGCACGGGCAGTTAAAGCCCTAATCAGTCCCATCCATTAAGGATACATATACCTATATATTATATATATATATATATATTATATATATATATATATATATCTATATATACCCTGTATTATAATTACCCTCAAGACTACGTAATTGATCACCAATTGGTTCATTACACAAGCCATGGGGCCCGCCGATCTAATGGGTCAAGGTTCGAATCACGGAAAAGGTAGGTGGCTCACAGTTACCCCAGGTGTTCATCCACCTCCCTGGGGGCGAGTCGATGACTGGTTACCTGGCGTAAGCTAGTGTGTGTGTGTGTGTATACATGAATTTAGACATAGTATACATAAATGCTTACGTAATCACACAATACACACACACACACACACACCCACACACCCATCTACACCAACACACAACACACAACACACACACACACACACAACACACAGACACACACATAGACACACACACACAGATACCACACATAGACACCCACACACAGATAACACAACAACACACACACACACACACACCACACACACACACACACACACACACACACATAGACACACACACACAGATACAACAACCACACACACACCAACACACACCACACACACCACAACACAACACACACCAACACATAGACACACACCACACAGATACACAACACACACACAGATACACAACCACACACACACCAACACACACACACACACACACCACACAAACACACACACAACAACACACACAGACACACACATAGACACCACACACGATACACAACACACACACACACACCCACACCAAACACACCACACACACACACACACACACCAACACACATAGACACAACACACAGATACACACAAACCACACACAACCACACACACACCACACACACACACACACACACACACAACACAACACACCCCTAGCACAACAATAACCCAAAAACCAAAACACAACACACCCCAAACACAACACCCCCAACACAGCCCAAACACAAACAAAAACACCACAACACCCCACACAGCAGATAACCAACACCCCACAACACACAACACCACACAACACAACCACACACACACACAACACAACTAAAAACACCAGAAACAGCACACCCTAGACAGACAACATAGTATACAAAACAAC
>NC_092241.1:7522068-7542068 GCF_036320965.1 Panulirus ornatus | reverse complement strand
CAACTCTCAACATCCTCTTTTCACACACACGCACACACACACACACACACACACACACACACACACACACACACAATTTTCCCCAAAAAAGTCACCAACTTCTGGTGTTTTGTTTTTATTTCCAATCTTCCGCCAGGGCAGCGTCATCTGCAAACAGCAACTGACTCTCCTCACATTCCTTCCCCCCCCTAAAGCTTACCTGACCGTAGCCCTGCCCTAATGTTTAAGATCCTCGTAATTCACCTCCCTTATCACCCCTATATACGAGCAGACTGAACAGCCGTATCACCACACACTTCTTGACGTAGACGCGGCCTCATTTGGAACCACTCATCCTCCTCCCCTCTGACTCGCACCTATACCTGAGTCTCCCCAACAAAAACTCCTCACAAAATCTGGCAGCTTTCCTCCCACACTTTACATTCGTAACACCTTACGCAAGGCACCTCAGTCAACCCCTTATCACACGCTCTCTCTCTCTCTCTCTCTCCAGGTCCATAAATGCCACGTACGACTTTATCTTCCCAAAGAAATTTCCTCACACAGAATATTCCCATCAAAACCTGATCCACAAACACACCGTCTACCCATACGTTTCCCTCCATACATACATACACCACCACCCTCCTCCTCTCAATCACCACTCTCCCATACAACTCGCCAGGTACACTCAACAGACTTACGCCTCTTGTCATTTGAACATTCACTTTTGTCATCCCTTGCCTATATAAATATATATATATATATATATATATATATATATATATATATATATATATATATATATATATAGAGAGAGAGAGAGAGAGAGAGAGAGAGAGAGAGAGAGAGGCACTACACACGATTTCTCCCAGTCCTAACACACCTCACAATGAGCCACCCATACACTGAAAAGCCCGAACTAACCAGTCAACAATGCTCTCACCTTTCTTGAGAAACTTAATTGGAGTCTAACCCATATATCAACTGACGGCTATATTTCTTTCCTGTGTCTCCCCTGATGATGATGTGATCACGGCACGAAAGTGCACTTGGGAACTTATCGTGTTTCATTTCCCCCGTGAACTCATAGGAATATGATATATATATATATATATATATATATATATATATATATATATATATATATATATATATATATATATCAGGGCATTCAATATATGGCTTTAGGTCGCTGCTCTATGCTCTGCATTCATGATGTTATCGAAGGATTAGAACCACATCAAAAAGGCCTCACCTTACTATCTCTCTTAGACCAGTGGCGCTCACGCTCCCACACCCACTGATCCCCCAGAGTCTGGGAGGGAGTCACGACCCAGGACAACACGATCGGCTGGTATACAAAAGGACGTGGAAAACAGTGTGTGTGTGTGTGTCTCGTTCATGGCATTATCTCTTTTTATACCTAACCTGACCAGACCTAACCTGACCTGACCTGACCTCCCGCTTATCTGGAGGCCAATGAAGATAAAAGGCGACTTACACACATGAGTGTGTGTGTCTGTGTGTGTGTGTGTGTATGTATCAATACCGACGAGGCGTGAGTTCAAACCAGTTCAAAGGATTAAGAAACGAATATATCTATATATATATATATATATATATATATATATATATATATATATATATATATATATATATATATATATATATCCCTGGGGATAGGGGAGAAAGAATACTTCCCACGTATTCCCTGCGTGTCGTAGAAGGCGACTAAAAATAAGGGGAGGGAGGGGGAGGGGGGGCTGGAAATCCTCCCCTCTCGTTTTTAATTTTCCAAAAGAAGGAACAGAGAAGGGGACCAAGTGAGGATATTCCCTCTAAGGCTCGGTCCTCTGTTCTTAACGCTACCTCGTTAATGCAGGAAATGGCGAATATGTATAATATATATATATATGTGTGTGTGTGTGTGTGTGTGTGTGTGTGTGTGTGTGCCTTAAATGCAGACTTACTGACACAAGAAAGGGAACATAGTCATTGTAAACATATACAAATTATTCTACATCCTGACATCTAAGTCTCTTCCTTGGCAATAAACTACATAAGACGAGCTTTATGTAATACATCATTTATTGACTTTAGGGGGGTGAAATTAACCTCAACCTCCTCCTCCCCCCCCCCAACAAAAAAAAGGCGCCCCACACCAGAGGGGGGGGGGGACCCCACACAACCCTTCGCCCAGGTCAAACAGTGTAGTTCCGTTGCCTAACTGTTGTTAACAATAGGCCAATCGAACGTAAGCGTTCACTATGCCTCCAAAGTGAACCATATGAATCTTGAAAAAGTTCTTTTTTCTAGGGGAGGAGTCTAATGACGACACAGTCGAAATGACACAGTCTATATAATGCTGGAGGATCAATGGTCTAAGCAAGGTGACGGGGGAGTGGGGGACACTGTGTGTTGGGGAAGGTGCGTGCTGACGAGGGTGGGCTGTGAATGCTAGCACCGCGGTGCTTGTCATGTACCCCGGACGCTGGCTCAAGGTCACGCATGATCTTTGGCCCGCGCGCCCCCCGCGCCCCCAGCTCCACTCACTCCCTCTGCCCCACTCACATGTGTGGGTTGGGTTCATGGCGTGTAATGCAGGAATATCACGTACTCTCCTCCACCCTCCTCCTCCACCCGAAACAAGACGATGGACAACGTGAAACTCAAACGCCTCTTTTAAGGTCGATCTACTGTAGTGTATCCAGACGGACGGGGCGTCGGGTCGCGAGGGAAAACGCGCCAAGGGAAAACAACTTCGTCGCCCCTCTTTCCTTCACCTCCTACGACAGGTTGGGCGCCTGACGACTCCCTCAGGGATAAAGGGGCCTTCTTCCCTCATTAATTTTTCCCCCAAGAACGTACCGAAAAGTCAATCCCAAATAAGAGAGGCAACGAACACATAAACAAACGCAAATGCTTGAGGTGTATTCTGCGGAGATGTCGAAGTGAGGGTGAGGGTGTCCGCTTTACAGCTGAAAAAAAAAGGGGGTTAAGTGGGATCTGGTCCTAAATAAAAAAAAATGGAGATGGGACCCAGTCCCATTGAGGGATCCCGGGGGATGCGACCTGCCACGCCCTTGCCTTCCCTCACCGGGCCTGAGTCTATGTGACCTACTCTCTCAACAAAGCGTTCATCAACTCAGCGAACATAAATGACATATCATGAAACAAAATGAAATGAGACCACTGGAAGATGCTTCGAATCTCCTTATCCTCATACCTCCACACCAGCACCATCCTTTACTTTCCGCATATCTTCTAAGATATAACATTTATTACTTCCTGATCATTTGATATGACCCATCCATCCACTGAGCAGCCAAGCCCGCCCCTTTCCCTCCCCATTCGACTCAGACCGACCATCTGCGTATTCATGAGGTCGTCTCTCGTCCCGGAACAGATGGTTCTTTCATACACACTAGACTGGGTCCCAGTGGGTATTCCAGCTAACCTTCCCTTCCCCCTCCACCACCGAATCTAGTGACCTACATATCTCATGTCCTTACTTCCTCTCCAACTCCGGAAGTCTGCCCCTTTGCCTTTCGCAACTCTCCATGACATTTTAGATTCCATCTAAGCCTTTCATAGGCACTTCATAGGCCAGCTGGCCTTCCAACACTATTCCTGAGAAACTCATCTAGCCTTTCAGCAACTACCCTTAAGCACTTCACACTCCATCTAGCCTTTTAACACCATCCCTGGCATTTCAGACTCCATCTAACCTTTTAACACTATCCCTAAGGACTTCAGACTCCATCTAGCCTTTTAACACTCTCCTTGGCACTTCAGACTCCATCTAGCCTTACAACACTATCCCTGACAAACCTAATCTAGCCTTTTAGCACTATCCCTGACATACCAGAATCCATCTCTTGCACACTTCTTCCCTATTCCACAACACTTCGATATCCCCTCACTTTGACGCAGATTTCTTCCAAGATCGTCAGCAGTAAAGACACTTCCTCACTTCCCCCTTCCCCAGCTTTTACATTTTCACTCATACCTCTCGTCTTTAGCAGGGCCTCACGGGACATAGATCCATCCAGGTACGAATGACAGACACCCCAGTTTTGATTTCGCCTCCTTCGTCGCGCCTTAGCTCACACACACACACGGTGCAAATGTTTACCTTTTCTCGCTCACAGATGGTCTTTCCTCTTCCAACCATTACCTCCATACCATGAGATCCTGGTCTTCGATCCTGGTCCTTTAGGACTTTCTCTCGTCTTACCGACCTACCTCAACGTCATTTCATTTGAGCAAGACATAACCTGGTGACCTTTTCTCTTTTTTCTTCTTCTTCTTCTCGTGGAGCGCTTAGGTGGCCTCGACCCGTGTTTATCTCTCAAAAGATATTAAAGGTCTGAGTCGTGTGGATGATTGATGCGTATCCTTCACTGCATTGGAAACCCCTCACCTCCCTGAACACGACCGAACGACCCTTGGAGCACAACGGTACGACCCCCTTGACGTCAAACGAGGCGACCCTTGGAATACGACAAGTGCGACCCATTTGAGCACGACTATACGACTCTTTGAGCCACGACGGTACACGACCATCTCAAGAGCACGATGGTACACGACCCCCTCAGAGCCACGACAGTACACGACCCCCTCAGAGCCATGACGGTACACGACCCCCGACGGTACACGACCTTTTCGGGGTCCGGCTTTCCGTGTCACACTCGACCATGATAACGAACCCCAGCTGCCACACGGACCAGACCGGACCATGCCTTTACGTGTGACCTTTCTGACCTGTTGACCTTCTCAAGCATGCACCGCGCCGACCTCCCCATCCCCCCCCCCCCCCCCCCCCCGATTACGACCTGTGTTGCTGAATTTTGGTCGAAACTTTCAAGACAAAGTCTCGAGACGTGTCGAACGCGTGAGAATGAAACACCAGATTATAACTGGGGGAGAGTAGGAGAAAAAAATAAACATTTTTCTTTATTTCTATTTATATAGAAATGTGTGTGCATATGTATAAACATTTTTCTGTATTTCTATTTATATAGAAATGTGTGTGTATATGTATAAACATTTTTTTCTGTATTTCTATTTATATAGAAATGTGTGCATATGTATAAAGATTTTTCTGTATTTCTATTTATACAGAAATGTGTGTATATGTATAAACATTTTTCTGTATTTCTATTTATATAGAAATGTGTGTGTGTGTATATGTGTGTGTGAAGACACACATTATCTTTATTTCTGTGTGTAACCGATCGCCCTTTCCCAACTTAACGGGGTAGCTCCATAAACAGACGGGGGAGACTCCAAGACTGAACCTTCGAAGTGGGGGGGAAAAAAAAGAAAAAGAAATCCTCGTTTGGCTCCTTCTTCTGTTCCCCACGTTTAGAAAGTAATAATACAGAAGGAGAAGATTTCTATCCAGAGATTCCCCCCCCCCCTTTACTCCTAGCCCCTCTTTTTCCCCCCGCCCTCTTAGTCGCCTTCGATGACCAAAAGGATAGAACTTCCATCCCCCCTCCTCCCCCCCTATCCCCCCGGGAGGATAGATAGAATTTCAAAAAAAAAACACTTTCAGTTTTCCCCCACTTCGGGTTGCATCAAATGTGGCAAGCTACAGTTTCCACCCAGTTTTTTGTCCCCAAACTACAGTGTTTCACAGCTGCAGTGTTCCACAGCTACAGTTTCCACAGCTACAGTGTTCCACAGCTACAGTGTTCCACAGCTGCAGTGTTCCACAGCTGCCCAAGTGTTCCAACACTTTTTCCACACACAGTGTTTTCCCCACTCAGGTTCCACACTTCAGGTTTTTGCAGTGTTTCCCGACAGCGGGGCAAGTGTGTTGTGCAGAGGCGTGTCCCGGACATGAAAACAAGGGCACCGGACAAGTAGACAGTGCCACAAAGTGCAACAACAGTGTTACACAGTGACAACTGTTACACAGTGACAACAACAGTGTTACACAGTGACAAGTGAGACAGTGACTACAACAGTGACACACATGTTTCACAGGACCTTTTTAACAGTGACAACAAAAAGTTAACAGGCCCTTGAAACAGGACACAACATGACAACAACAGTGACAACAACAGTGTTACACAGTGACAATGTTAAAAATGACAAAAACATGTTACACAGTGACAAGTACAACAACAAGTTTAAAACATACAAAATGTCACAGTGACCAGTGACAAAGTGAAAAAACATGACACAGTGACAAAGTGACATCAACGGTGTTACAGAGTGAAAAACATGAAAAAACAGTGAAAAAATTTACCAACAAAAGTGACCAAAAGTGATACACAAGACAACAACAGTGTTACACACTGCATGTGCAGTGATCCGAAGGTGGGGCTTTGAGCAGTGCTGGAGAGATCATAGCCTGGGGAGGTTCCCTTTTCAGGTCCTTGGGGGGGGGGGTGGTGGAAAGGGGTCAGGTTTACTAGGAGAACCCGGTTTTTTTGAAGGAGGTCACGTTAGGTCACTGGGGGGCACCTGGTCGTGAAGGTCAGGTCACTAGGAGACCTGGTTGTGAAGGAGGTCACATCAGGGCCCCGGGGGGGCATGGGGTGGAGGGGGGTCAGGTCACCGGGGTCTGGTTTGGTTTCTACAGGCATCTGGGAAACTAATTTAGTTAGAGAATTTACCTGACCCAAAGGGGTCCCCGGTTTGGTTCCACCCTGCGAAAAAAACCCTTCCCCCAGGGTGGAGAAAGGTCCCCCCAGTGAAACCCTACCTTGGGAAGAAAAGGTCACCCGTTTACCCCACCTAGGGTGGAGAAAAGGTTTACCAGTGACCCCACCTAGGGTTTAAGGGCAGGTCACCAGTGGGGCCCCACCCAGGGTTGAGCCCGGGTCAACCCGTGAAACCCCACCTAGGGTTTGAGAACAGTCCCCACCAAGGGGGAACCCTACCCCCCAAAAGGGTGGGAAAACAGGGCACCAGTGACCCTACCCAGGGCGAGACAGGACAGCGACATCAACACGGTGGAGACAGGTCACCAGTGACCCTACCTAGGGTGGAGACAGGTCACCCGTGAAACCCCCCCCCCCAGGGTTGAGACAGGTCACCAGTGACCCTACCTAGGGTCAACAGGTCCGCAAACATCAAAAAGGTTTTGGGAGTGACACGTTTTTTTTATGGGAGGTCCCGAGGGGAGGAGAGAAGAGAGGAAAAGAGGGGAGAGAGAGAGAGGAAAAGGAGAGAGGGAGGCAACGAAGTCTTAAACTTATAAGGGCTTTAAAAGCCCCCGGATAAAAACGACTTGAGGGAGGGGAAAGGGGGAAGGGGGGGAAGGGGGAAAGGAGGGAGGAGGGAGGGGTTGGGGGGTTTTTTCGAGCTGGGTGAGGGAGGGAGGGAGGGAGGCCAGACACAGGGAGCGAGACATAATTTAAAAAAAAAAAAAAAAATTAAAATTTTTCCCAAACCTTTCCCTTTCCCCCCCTCCCTCCGTCCCTTCCCCCCCCGAAAACGCTGTTGCGCCCGCCCAAAAACCCCCCCTTTCCCCTTTTTCCCCTCCCCTCTCTTCCTCCTTTCCCCCTTTGCGGGGGGGGGGGCGGGGGCCCCAGGGGGAACCCAGAGCGAAGATTACTCTCCATTTTACGAAAACCCCCCACGCCCTTTTTAAAACCCAAACCCCCCTTGGGACAGGTTGAGGGAGAGGGGTTTGGTGGCGGAAATGGAGTGGGGAGATCTTGAGACAAATCCCTCTCCCCTCCCCACTAAGCTGGGGGGGGGGGGAAAAAGGGGGGAAAGGGGGGGGGGTTTTTTAAAAGGGGTTTTTTTGAGGCGCCCCTCCTCCTCCTCCAACCTCCTCCTCCAACCTCCTCCTCCAACCTCTATGTGAACAGTGGGGTTTTAAACGCGAGGTTCGGTTTTGACCCCTCGAAAACAGTGGGATACCGTCTTTTTAGTGGTCCCTTTTCGCAGTGGTTTTCCCGCAGTGATGTCCCCCCTTTTAAAAGGGCCCCCCCTGGCCCCCAAAAGGCGGCCCCTACTCTCAGTAAACAGGGTAATCAGACTCCTTTGGGCGAAAACGGGGCGTTTTCAATTGAAAGATGGAGGGGCTGAGTGTGAGCGGAAAAGGGGGCCTTTTCCCTTTGCCTGTTTTCCCGGCGTAAACCCATTAACCGGGAAAAAAACATAAAAGTTAAAAAAAAAATAATAATGATGATGATAAAAACCAAAAATAATTATAATTTAAAGTTTAAAAATGATAATTACAAAAAATTTTATAATTTTTTAATTAAAAATAATTAATAATAAAAATAATAAATTTAAATAATTTAAAAATTTAAATAATAAATAATAAATAAATTGATAATAATGCTTTTTAATTAAAAAATTGTAAAAAATAATAAAAATAATAAAATAAATAATTTAAAAAGGTTTTTAATTTTAAAAACAAAAAAAATAATTTAAAGAAAAAAAAAAAACAAGAAGAAGAATAAAGAGGAAAATTTTCTCCATGGGGGAAAAAATTTTATATTTTTATAAATTTAAAGTTTCATACAGGAAACCTTGACGTGGGGGAAACACTTCCTTAACCTACTTCCGCCTTGGAGAGGGGGGAATTTTTGGGGGTTTTTGTGTTTTGGGGGTGGGGGGATCTATGGCATCACAAAACCTCTTTTTGCAACCCCCATTTCCCAAACAGGGCCCATGGTAGCGGTTTTTAGGGATTTAGAAGGGAAAAAGGGGGGGGGGTTCCCCCCATGAATATGTAACCTGGCTTAACAGTGTTTTTGAAAGGGGGGGGTTGGGGGGGTGGAGGGGGGGAATCTTTTTTATTCTATCAAAAGTTCCTTTTTTTTTTTTTTTAAAGTTTCGTTTTGTTTTTTAAAAAGGGGATAAAGATAAGTGGGGTGGGATTTAAATTCTCTTTTGTTGTGTGGTTTGTGGGGGTGTGCGTGTGGGGTGTGGATGACCACTTCACAACCCTTGTTATCCACCCTCCACAGTTGTAACTTGGACGAGGGGCCAAAACCAACCACTGCTGGAGGGGCGGCGCCCCTCTCCCTCACTCACTCACTCCTCCTCCTCCTCCGTCACCTCATACGTACACTCCCTCCCTCATCTTCCATCTCCATCTTGTGTTCCATCGCGCCCTGCAATGCCCTTTGGTTTTGAGCAGTGTATGAGGACAGCGCCCCCTCCCCCCCCCCTTATGACAATCCCCCCCTCTCCATCAATCCCCTCCCCCTCCTCCTCCATGACCATTCCACCAATTTCTCCCCCTTCTCTCCCCTTCCTCTTTCAATCCTCCATCCCCACACACACACACACATACACCGTTCCAAACACCCACCCACCACCTCCCACCCTCATTTCTCCTCTCCCCACCTCAGTACATTGATATAATAGACTGGAAGAAAATAATTCATCTAAGTTTTGCGTTATATTACGAGGGAGGAGAAGGGAAGGGGAGGGGAGGGGAGGGGGGAGGAATTACCCTACGGGGAGGAAATGCTGGTGGGGGAATGGGGGGGGGGGCTGTGTGTCCCATTGTCGCCCCCACGCGGTGTGTGGGGGCGAATGGCAAGAAAGCAATACAAGAGAGTACGAAGGAGTTTTCCTTGATAATGGAAGAGATTAGGGGACACAGATAGCGGGTGTGGTTTGGACATGAAGTTACAACAGGATTAGGGAAAATGGACCTTCAGACTTTGCATTGTGGAAGCGTAGGTCATGGCGTAGGTCATAGCGAGGCGCTGTGTCGAATGTAACTGGACACATTCAACGCCTCTGATTGGCAAATCATTCCACGCGTCCCCAGTTGCGTTACCGGACTCGGCCCGCGTGGGGTGAAAAGCAAACCCTTCGGCGAGGGGGCTGCCACCGCGTCAGAGGACGAAGAAACCTCTCGATTCAAAGGAATCCATCATTTCCCTGCTCCTGATCGGAGCGTCGAAGCTATAGACCCCTATAAAGGGGGGGGGGTCCTTGGGCTTTATGAGTGGTTACTTTTATCAAAAGTTCTGTTGAAGAAAAAGTACTAATTCGCCTCACTAAGCACGTAACAAGTGGCGTGCCACAGGGATCAATGTTTGGACTGGTTCTCTTTTTTTTTCTTCCAGAAATGAATGACATGTGTAATATGGGCTTGGTCGTAAGATATCCCGCACACGACACAAGGCTGGATATAAAGTTACGATGGAAACGGAAAGTCAAGGGTGTTCGAATTCGAGTCCAACGAAAGTGACCCACACACACACACACACACACACACACTTTACGAATCACTGATGCGTGAGTCACACCACTTGAAAAGTCACGGGCTGTATATCACTGCTCAATCATTCTTTTTTCTTCAATTGTGAAAAATGGCCATCTGCTATCCATTAGCTGAACTATTTCCTTTATTACGTTTAATGTCTCACTAAATCTATTCCAAACTAGGGCCATTACTGTCTTCATTGATAACGTCATCCCAAATTTCTCAAGTTTAAATTCTAGTATATTTTTCCCTTATTGTCGAGATGAACACGATCCATCAAGCAGTGCTGAAAACTATTTCATAAATTGGTCGGTGGCCATCCATACCAAATTTTTTCATGGCACAAGGACGCTATGAGAAGCGATCCTCACTTGTGGCTAGAAGTAGGTTTAATATGTTCACGTCACTGGTAGGTTGCCTTAACGAATTTGTATTTAAGTCACTAACAAGCAAGTTCACTTAGAACACACATCCAGAGGGAGTGAAGAGGGAATTCTCTCATCTCAAACACTGTTATACTAAGATCTCCCATCATCGAATCATGTTTTTAAATTGTTCTTTTATTAGTTATATAGTCTTTCGTTTGTAGGGGGAGGGGAAAGGGGAAGGGGGAGCTTGTAAAACAATCTTATCATCATTTACAAAACTTATTTCATATTTACACGAAAATGGACGATGTTATCAGTTGCTGAGACATTTCTCAGCACAGGATCATCCAAATGGGCTTTGACGAAGAGCAAAACACTAGGACTTTTAAAGTGTTTTGCTCTTCGTCAAAGCCCGTCTTTAACCCGACCTATAAAATCGTCCTAACAATTCATAAAATCGACTTCAATTTTTGTGGTAATCACATTAGTGTCCAAACACATCCTCACAGACGCCAAAGGTAGACGAAAGACTTTAGGAGCAGTGAGCAGAAATTTGAAATCAAAGGCGATTCAATCATAAGGTCGGTAAATGTTGGTGAAATGGTCACTTATAGATATCGAAGTGGGGGAAGAACTCCCTTTTACACTGACGATGATTTTGTCTTGTGCTGAACAGGGGATAAAGATGGAAGGGTGAAGATGATGGGAAGGGTAATATAGGATGAATTTAAGATAACCTGCAATGGATGATGAATCAAGACGATTGAGATTAAAGATGAATCAGACGCAACAAAAGAGGATGTGTTTGTTGAAGTGTTTCAATGTGTTTGATTCATGTATATGTGTGGGTCAGCACGGGTATCCATGTGTAATCGTATATGTGTATGTATATGTGTGTGTGTGTGTGTGTGTGTGTGTGTGCGTGTCTACGTATTCATTAATGTTTATATGTGTGCGTCTATGACCCCACGTGTATCTGTGTATGTATACTTACTTGTGTGTGTGTGTGTGTGTGTGTGCGTGTGTGTGTGTGTGAGATAGATAGATAGATAGATAGATAGATAGATAGAGAGAGAGAGAGAGAGAGGAGAGAGAGAGAGAGAGAGAGAGAGAGAGAGAATATAAGTGCGCTTTTCAACCGCTCAAGACTGATCGACTAAATTAAAACTGTCTCTCTCTCTCTCTCTCTCTCTCTCTCTCTCTCTCTCTCTCTCTCTCTCTCTCTCTAACTGTAGCAAACCCGCACAACAACCATCCATTCCCCCCCCCTAAGCCAAGCCTCAGCTAATCCTATCCCCCCCCCATCATCTTTGGACTTCCCCCCCCCTTTACGTCCCTTGACCTCCTCCCCCCCTCTCTCTCTCTCTCTCTCTCTCTCTCTCTCTCTCTCTCTCTCTCCCCCTCCCCCTATTCCTACCCTCCCCCTTCAGTATATACCCCTCCACCCCAGCCACCACCATCACCACAACCGCCACCACTTAACCCCTCCCCCCCATACAACATCTCTTCCCTTCCCCTACTTCCTTTCCTCCCCCCCCTTCCTTTCCTCCCCCCCCTCCTTTCCTCCCCCCCTCCTCAACAACGTCTACCGCTTCTCTTCCTTCCCCTCCTCCTCCTCCTCCTCCTCCATCCCACACCTCGCTGCCCAACAGCCCTCCCTCCCGTCTACCCTCCTCCTTTTCTCTCCCCTCCCTCCCTCCTGCTCCCTCTCCCCGCCCGCCCCTAACGTGCCCCAAGCCATCAACCTGTCTCCCCAGTACTGTTGCCATGGGGGACCACGTGGACAGACCAGTACCCAAACAAGGCGCGTCGAGGGACACAACAACGCACCGCTACGGACGGGGGCGCACCCGGATCCGAGGCACACACACACACACACACACCCTCCCTCCCCTCCCTTTCTCCCCCTCCTCCTCGCAAGCAGATGAACTCCGTCCGTTATCTGCGTTACCAATGTATGAGGAGGGGGGTGTGGATGTATATGATGGGGGAGTCCTAGTGCTACCCAGGACCAATGTATATGAGGAGAGAGGGAGTGGATGTATATGATGGGGGAGTCCTAGTGCCACCCAGGACCAATGTATATGAGAGAGGGAGTGGATGTATATGAGGGGGTCCTAGTGCTACCCAGGACCAATGTATATGATGAGGGGGGGGGGTCCTAGTGCCACCCAGGACCAATGTATATGAGTGGGGTCCTAGTGCTATCCATGTCCTTTCTGAAGGTTCCTTTCCACCCTAAGGCTGCCCTACATCAAGTAGCAGGGAAATGTAGACCCCTTTGGAGTCTGTACTCCAAGTGGTACAGCCTCACCAGACATGTAACCACCTGCGGGTGGAGTCCGGTATCACCGCTTCTATATATATATATATATATATATATATATATATATATATATATATATATATATATATATATGTTAGCAAGGATCACAATTTTGCGCGTGATCCTATGAGTTCACTGGGAAAATGAAACACGATAAGTTCCCAAGTGCACTTTCGTGTAATAATCACATCATCAGGGGAGACATAGGAATATATATATATATATATATATATATATATATATATATATATATATATATATATATATATATATATATCCCCGTAATCCCTGTGTTACCGGGTTCTAAACACGAGGTCGGCTCGCTCAAGACCCGTTACAACGACTTCAAGTACGCTCCTACGCAAACCATACGCCGAAAAACCAAATTTTCTAATACGCTGGTTTTCTCCCCATTATGAGGGTATGATTTTATGTTAAAATGGGGTAATGGGGTGATGGGGGTTTGGGCTGGGGTGATGGGTAATGGGGGGAGGGAGGGTTTGGCTGGCTAATATCGCGATGGCAGGGGGAGAGGGGGAGGGGAGACGAGGGGGAGGGGGGGTTTGTCTCGATCGTGGTGTTACGCAGCAGAAATTCCCCCGGCGGCTGGGGAACATGTGCGTAAGGGGGAGGGGAGAGTGAGGGGGGGTGTATGGTAGAGAGGGGAGAGAGGGGGGGGAGGAGAAGGGTGGTGTACCCAAGGATAGGGGGGGGTCGTGGGTAGGTGGGTGTGTGGGGGGAGGGGAGAAGACGACGCCAGAGAGAGAGAGGGGAAGGGGGAGGGGGAGGTGAGAGGAAGAAGGGGATCGGATGGGGGAGGGGAGAGGAGATGATGGGGGTTGTGTGTGTGAGAGAGAGAGAGAGAGAGAGAGAGAGAGAGAGAGAGAGAGAGAGAGAGAGAGAGAGAGGTCTCCGAAGATCCTTAAGGGTTTTAAAGATCCCTAAAACACAATTTGAGGCAAAAAAAAAAAAAGATAAAACAGATCCTAAAGAAAAGAAAAAGGGAATAGATAGAAAACGAGAGAAGGGAACAGAAGGATGAGGAGGGAAGAAGAAGGAAGAGGAAGAGAGAAAAGTCATAGTTAATAAACACCAAGTTGGTACGAAGGGGGGCCAACAAAAGTGACCTTCGACTCAAGACCTATAGAAAATGGGGGTCAGGGTACCCACACCGACCTATAGAAAATGGGGGTCAGGGTACCCACACACACACACACACACACGAGCAGTACCCTCTCTCAACCATCCCCCCCCTCCCCTCCCCTCCCTCCTCTCCCCGCCCCCCCCCTACCGACCCCTCAAGACCCACGTACACCCATTCCCTCCCCACTCCCCCATCCCCCCCACACCCCCCTCCCCCCTCAGCAGCATGGCGCTGTACCCATTGTTTTTGCACCCCAACCAGGAGCAGCGTGGCGAGGACGCCTTGCCAAGGTTGCATGACGCGGGCTCGCGCCCTGCCTGCCTGCCATGCAGTGGCAGGAGGGGGGCACCCCCCCCCTCACCCTCCCCCCCTCCCCCTCCTCCTACAGCTGCTCCTGCTACTACTACAGAGAACAGGTGCTCTGCCTCCCCCACCTCCCCTCCCCTCCACTAACTCTCTCTCTCTCTCTCTCTCTCTCTCTCTCTCTCTCTCTCTCTCTCTCTCTCTCTCTCTCTCTTTCTTCATCTATCTACTTATTCTATCTATCTATCTTTTCATCTATCTATCTATCTATTCATCTATCTGTCTATCTATCCATCTATCTATCTATCCATCTATCTATCTATCTATCTATCTATTGATCTCTCTCTCTCTCTCTCTCTCTCTCTCTCTCTCTCTCTCTCTCTCTCTATTCATCTATCTACTTATTCTATCTATCTATCTTTTCATCTATCTATCTATTCATCTACCTATTCATCTATCTATCTATCTATTTCATCTATCTATCTATCTATTCATCTATCTATCTATCTATCTATCTATCTATCTTCTATCTATCTATCTTCTATCCATCTATCTATCTATCCATCTATCTATCTATCTATCTATTGATCTCTCTCTCTCTCTCTCTCTCTCTCTCTCTCTCTCTCTCTCTCTCTCTCTTCTTTTTCTTTGTCTATTCGTTGCTCTCTGATTCTTGCACGAATCACTGAGCTACGAATCACTGAGTTCCTCGAAGGATTCGTCGAGATCCTTCGCATGAATCACTACGATTCACGTACGAATCACCTCTCACCACGCAGGATTCGCCAATCTTTGTACGAATCACCGAGATATTCGCATGACTCACGAATATTCCCTGTAGCATCCACGAAGATTCATTCCATACAAGAAACACAGAACGCCTACAGTGAATCACTGAAATCCTCACTGTAATCCCTCTGAATCTTACAAGAATCACTGAAATCCTCACTGAAATCCCTCTGAATCTTGCAAGAATCACTGAAATCTCGCTGTAATCCCTCTGAATCTTACAGGAATCACTGAAATCCTCACTGAAATCCCTCTGAATCTTGCAAGAATCACTGAAATCTTCGCTGTAATCCCTCTGAATCTTACAAGAATCACTGAAATCCTCACTGTAATCCCTCTGAATCTTACAAGAATCACTGAAATCCTCACTGTAATCCCTCTGAATCTTGCAAGACTCACTGAAATCCTAACTGTAATCCCTCTGAATCTTGCAAGACTCACTGAAATCCTAACTGTAATCCCTCTGAATCTTGCAAGAATCACTGAAATCCTCACTGAAATCCCTCTGAATCTTGCAAGACTCACTGAAATCCTCACTGTAATCCCTCTGAATCTTGCAAGAATCACTGAAATCCTCGCTGTAATCCCTCTGAATCTTGCAAGAATCACTGAAATCCTCGCTGTAATCCCTCTGAATCTTGCAAGACTCACTGAAATCCTCACTGTAATCCCTCTGAATCTTGCAAGAATCACTGAAATCCTCGCTGTAATCCCTCTGAATCTTGCAAGAATCACTGAAATCCTCACTGTAATCCCTCTGAATCTTGCAAGAATCACTGAAATCCTCGCTGTAATCCCTCTGAATTTTGCAAGAATCACTGAAATCTTCGCTGTAATCCCTCTGAATCTTGCAAGACTCACTGAAATCCTCACTGAAATCCTCACTGTAATCCCTCTGAATCTTGCAAGAATCACTGAAATCCTCGCTGTAATCCCTCTGAATCTTGCAAGACTCACTGAAATCTTCACTGTAATCCCTCTGAATCTTGCAAGACTCACTGAAATCCTCACTGTAATCCCTCTGAATCTTACAGGAATCACTGAAATCCTCACTGTAATCCCTCTGAATTTTACAAGAATCACTGAAACCCTCGCTGTAATCCCTCTCAGTCTTACAAGAATCTGAAATCCTCACTGTAATATTCGATATACCATCATCCCACTCCCCCCAACCCCCACCCCCCCATTTGATGGAGTTTGCGTTAGATTTAGAAGAAAAAAAAATGATGGCGTAAGGGTGGGGGGGGGGGGGACATCAGGAGGGTGTGTGTGTGTGTGTGTGTGTGTGTGTGAGGGGGATTGAATTTGCGTAATAGGAGCATCTTAGAAAATTAAGGCGTAGCTACGCCATAAACAGGTTATGTAATGGGCCGCTACGCAGGAGGTTACGTAAGCTTTCTAAACCCTGGAGACTGAGTATCACGGACCACACCACTGTAACATACAGGCGTATCACGGACCACACTACTGTAACATACAGGCGTATAACGGACCACACCACTGTAACATACAGGCGTATCACGGACCACACCACTGTAACATACAGGCGTATCACGGACCACACTACTGTAACATACAGGCGTATCACGGACCACACCACTGTAACATACAGGCGTATAACGGACCACACTACTGTAACATACAGGCGTATAACGGACCACACCACTGTAACATACAGGCGTATAACGGACCACACCACTGTAACATACAGGCGTATAACGGACCACACCACTGTAACATACAGGCGTATCACGGACCACACCACTGTAACATACAGGCGTATAACGGACCACACCACTGTAACATACAGGCGTATAACGGACCACACTACTGTAACATACAGGCGTATAACGGACCACACTACTGTAACATACAGGCGTATCACGGACCACACCACTGTAACATACAGGCGTATAACGGACCACACTACTGTAACATACAGGCGTATAACGGACCACACCACTGTAACATACAGGCGTATAACGGACCACACCACTGTAACATACAGGCGTATAACGGACCACACTACTGTAACATACAGGCGTATAACGGACCACACCACTGTAACATACAGGCGTATAACGGACCACACCACTGTAACATACAGGCGTATCACGGACCACACCACTGTAACATACAGGCGTATAACGGACCACACTACTGTAACATACAGGCGTATAACGGACCACACCACTGTAACATACAGGCGTATAACGGACCACACCACTGTAACATACAGGCGTATAACGGACCACACCACTGTAACATACAGGCGTATCACGGACCACACCACTGTAACATACAGGCGTATAACGGACCACACCACTGTAACATACAGGCGTATCACGGACCACACCACTGTAACATACAGGCGTATAACGGACCACACTACTGTAACATACAGGCGTATAACGGACCACACCACTGTAACATACAGGCGTATAACGGACCACACCACTGTAACATACAGGCGTATAACGGACCACACCACTGTAACATACAGGCGTATCACGGACCACACCACTGTAACATACAGGCAGGCGTATAACGGACCACACCACTGTAACATACAGGCAGGCGTATAACGCACCACACCACAGTAACATACAGGCGTATAACGGACCACACCACTGTAACATACAGGTGTATAACGGACCACACCACTGTAACATACAGGCAGGCGTATAACGCACCACACCACCGTAACATGCAGGCGTACAACGCACCACAGTACCATAACACACAGGCGTAT
Source organism: Panulirus ornatus (assembly GCF_036320965.1). Classification (NCBI taxonomy): domain Eukaryota; kingdom Metazoa; phylum Arthropoda; class Malacostraca; order Decapoda; family Palinuridae; genus Panulirus; species Panulirus ornatus. Next base: position 7,524,206 of record NC_092241.1, on the reverse strand, counting down.
TACGGAATAGAAGCGTATTACAGATCCTTAATAATAATAATAATAATAATAATAATAATAATAATAATAATAATAATAATAATAATCAAAATCTACGCCATCAATGTGTATCTCCCTATTTAATCCCATTTTCGGGAACTATTTCCCCATTCTTTCCCTCGCGTCAATCCCCTCCTCCCTCCCCCTCCCCCCCTCCTTCCCTCCTCCGGCGTAGCGAGACGTCAACCACCTCCCCCCTCCCCCCCCAGCCAAGCACATGGAGCGTATGTGCTATTTATAGCCCCAGTTTTCACACGCTGTTTCTAAGTATAGCCCGGGCCACTTGTGGGTGCCCACTCCTCAATCCCATTCTCCCTTCCTCCTATTTCTTTTCTTCTTTCCCTATAGGATCAAAACGACTCTTAACTACCGTCTACGGCCAATTGGCGCGCCTCAGAGAGTCTTAACAACACCCCCACCCCCCATCCATACGCCCTAACGACAACCCCCCCCCCTTTCCTTTCCCTTCCGTGAGGGGAAATGAGGGTAGTGGGGGGGTGAAGGAGGAGGGGGGAGGGGGAAGTTGTAGTGGTGTAGGTCAAGGCGACCCCGTCTGTCTGTCCGTCTGTCTCTCCGTCCGTCCGTCCGTCTGTCTGTTGGGGTTGTTGCTAAGGGAGGGCGTAGGGCGTAGGGCGTAGGGGGGGGAGAGAGGGGGACAAATAACGCCATTTACGATCAGGAAATTGGGCGTATGCGTCAACCTCTCTCTCTCTCTCTCTCTCTCTCTCTCTCTCTCTCTCTCTCTCTCTCTCCTGGGCCCCCCCAAAAAAAATATTCGTAATAATAGACCAGACGTTTAGAAAAAAAGGAAAATAAATTAAAAAACAATAGTCGTAATAATAGACCAGACGTTTAGAAAAAAAGGAAAATAAATAAAAAAACAATAGTCGTAATAATAGACCAGACGTTTAGAAAAAAGGAAAATAAATTAAAAAACAATAGTCTTAATAATAGACCAGACGTTTCAAAAAAAAAGGGAAAATAAATTAAAAAACAGTAGTCGTAATAATAGACCAGACGTTCAAAAAAGGAAAATAAATGAAAAAACAATAGTCGTGGTATTAGACCAGACTTTAAAAAAAAAGGAAAATAAATTAAAAAAACAATAGTCGTAATAATAGACCAACGTTTCAAAAACAAAGAAGAAAATATATCAAATAAACAATATTCGTAATAATAGACCAGACGTTTCAAAAAAGAAATAGAAATAAAAAACAGTAGTCGTAATAATAGACCAGACGTTCAAAAAAGGAAAATAAATGAAAAAACAATAGTCGTGGTATTAGACCAGACTTTAAAAAAAAAGGAAAATAAATTAAAAAACAATAGTCGTAATAATAGACCAAACGTTTCCAAAAACAAAGAAGAAAAATATATCAAATAAACAATATTCGTAATAATAGACCAGACGTTTCAAAAAAAAAATAAAAATAAAAAACAATATTCGTAAAAATAGACCAGACGTTTCCAAAAGAAAAATAAGAAAAATAAATTAAAGAAAAACAATATTCGTAATAATAGACTAGACGTTTCCAAAAAAAAATAAAAATAAAAAACAATATTCGTAATAAAAGACCAGACGTTTCCAAAAAAAATAAAAATAAAAATTTTCGTAAAAATAGACCAGACGTTTAAAAAAAAACGAAAATAAAATAAAAAAAACAATATTCATAATAATAGACCAGACGTTTCCCCCCCCAAAAAAAAAAGAAAAATAAATCTTAAAAAAACTAAAAAAAAAAAAACTATAAAAATTCTCGAAGGCCAACAATAGGGGGAGGGGTGTGGAGGGAGGGAGGGGGGTGTAGAAGGGGGGTATGCGGGGCGGTTGTAACAGCCGCCTTCAAAAACTTGGCGCCAAAATTCCCTCCTCCAACCACCCTCCCCCCACCCAAGCCACCGGTTGTCGTCGTCGCCACCAACAACTTACACAAACCCCTCCCTCCTACAACCCTCCCTCCACCACAACCCTCCCTCCACCACAACCCTCCAAGTCTCTTACATTTACGTCCAACGTAAGTATGATTATGTGCCTCTCGGCTTCTGTAAATGATTAAGCTTGTAAATTGCTGTTGAGGCGGGGCGGGACGAGCGTGTAA
>NC_092241.1:7512068-7517068 GCF_036320965.1 Panulirus ornatus | reverse complement strand
AGAGAGAGAGAGAGAGAGAGAGAGAGAGGCGGGGGTGGTATCTGGCGGGAAATGACATGTAGTGGGATGGGAGAGGAGAAAGAGGGGGGGAGGAGGGGGTGATGGGAGAGGAGAAAGGGGGAGAGGAGGGGGTGATGGGAAAGGAGAAGCCCTTCCACCATTTCCAGCACTTGAAAGAGAACTGGTGGCAGAAAACTGCCCTGCATAAGCCATTGCCTGTACCTATATATACGATCCAATCACTTTATCGAATGCTATAGATTTCATATACTTTGCACGTATATAGCAATCAGTTTTCCCTGGAGCCTGACAGAAGTTAAAAGCCTTGACCATGCGTCAAAGGCTTTGCTCCAAACCAAAACAGCACAAGTGAATGTTTATTCTTATATTTCATATCCAAGGCCCCAGTCACGGGCCAAAGTCCACATCAAGGCCGGGTCTTCATCGAAAGAAAGAGAGATGATTATGAAAGGGAAAATGAAAAGACAAGGGAAAGTATGGATGGATTCTGGAGGAAACAGAAATCTGTCTCTTAAAATGGGCTATGCCATATTTATTGAGAAAAACATGAGAAGTTAGAGAGTTCCAAACCTTGGAGGTGTAGGGAAAGTAACAGTTATCAAAACGGCCCACCACTGAGTTACCAACTTCCACAATAATCATGTTATAGGACGCGTCCCCCAACATTCCAATGTCGAGGGAGAGAAACAGTTATCAAAACGGCCCACCCTTGAGTTGCCAACGGCCACAATAATCATGTTATAAGACGCGTCACTCAACATTCCGAGGTCAAACCCCGTCGTAGCCAATGGGGACGAACGGGGAGGTGTTTACGACAGATCTTTTGACCTCTATGACAGGTGTGATCCACCCACAACCCCCCCCCCCCCCGCAGGTCACCTCGGAATGCACCTTGGGTGAGGTCAGGTGAGGTCAGGTCAGGTCAGGTCAGCGGCAGGGGGGGGGGGCGCTACCGGCGCTTCTGTCGTCAAGGTCAACTGTGGTCAAGATGGGGGGGGAGGGGTCAGAGGTCATCTATGGTTTCAGTGACCAGACGATAACATAACAAGCCATAGTATACCTTGTCCACTGACGATATGTCGAGACAAAGTGTCAGAGGACGATATACTACACGACTGGTAGAAAAACATGTGGTAGCACGACTGTACGACCCTTGAGTACCGTGGTACGACCCTTGAGCACGACGGTATATACGACCCTTGAGTACCATGGTACGACCCTTGAGTACCGTGGTACGACCCTTGAGCATGACGGTATATACGACCCTTGAGTACCATGGTACGACCCTTGAGCACGACGATATATACGACCCTTGAGCACGATGGTACACAACCCTTGAGCACCATGGTACACGACCCTTGAGCACCATGGTACGACCCTTGAACACCATGGTACGACCTTTTCCCTATCCCACCCCTCGTTTTCTCTCAAACCAGGCTATCTGAAAAAGAAAAATGGGACGGAAGCAAAGGATTCGAAATCGCTTCGTCCGCGCGAGACCCGGAGCTTCGAACGAGCCCTTGGCTAGTTATGTGTCCCCCTCCCCTTTCCCCTCCCCACTGCTGGCAAAGTGTGGTAAATTTGGTCATTGGCGAATCGTAAATGGGTCGAAATACCAGCAGGCAAATCGGTCAGGGGGTCAAAACCGCCATTTCCCAACCCTGAATTTAACCTCTTAAGTGAATATAATTCAGTGTCGAGTTAACTGCTGACGGATAATTCGTTCATAAACAACCCGGACATAACAACACATATATCCGGTGTTTGGTGGACGGATGGGGTATATATATATATATATATATATATATATATATATATTTGGGAGCGGGGGGCTGGAAATCCTCCCCTCTCGGTTTTTTTTTTTTTTTTTTTTTTTTTTCTTTTTTTAATTTTCCAAAAGAAGGAACAGAGAATTGGGCCAGGTGAGGGTATTCCCTCAAAGGCCCAGTCCTCTGTTCTTAACGCTACCTCGCTAACGCGGGAAATGGCGAATAGTTTGAAAAAAAAAAAAAAAAAAAAAAATATATATATATATATATATATATATATATATATATATATATATATATATATATATATATATATATATATATATTCCTATGAGTCCACGGGGAAAATGAAACGCGAAAAGTTCCCAAGTGCACTTTCGTGTAATAATCACATCATCAGGGGATGTGATTATTACACGAAAGTGCACTTGGGAACTTTTGGTGTCTCATTTTCCCCCGTGGACTCATAGGAATATCTTGATCACGCGCAAAATTGTGATCCTGGTGGCTGATTCATGTGAGAAACTGCAGAAGCTGGTGACTGAGTTTGGTAAAGTGTGTGGAAGAAGAAAGTTAAGAGTAAATGTGAATAAGAGCAAGGTTATTAGGTACAGTAGGGTTGAGGGTCAAGTCAATTGGGAGGTAAGTTTGAATGGAGAAAAACTGGAGGAAGTGAAGTGTTTTAGATATCTGGGAGTGGATCTGTCAGCGGATGGAACCATGGAAGCGGAAGTGGATCATAGGGTGGGGGAGGGGGCGAAAATTTTGGGAGCCTTGAAAAATGTGTGGAAGTCGAGAACATTATCTCGGAAAGCAAAAATGGGTATGTTTGAAGGAATAGTGGTTCCAACAATGTTGTATGGTTGCGAGGCGTGGGCTATGGATAGAGTTGTGCGCAGGAGGATGGATGTGCTGGAAATGAGATGTTTGAGGACAATGTGTGGTGTGAGGTGGTTTGATCGAGTAAGTAACGTAAGGGTAAGAGAGATGTGTGGAAATAAAAAGAGCGTGGTTGAGAGAGCAGAAGAGGGTGTTTTGAAATGGTTTGGGCACATGGAGAGAATGAGTGAGGAAAGATTGACCAAGAGGATATATGTGTCGGAGGTGGAGGGAACGAGGAGAAGAGGGAGACCAAATTGGAGGTGGAAAGATGGAGTGAAAAAGATTTTGTGTGATCGGGGCCTGAACATGCAGGAGGGTGTAAGGAGGGCAAGGAATAGAGTGAATTGGAGCGATGTGGTATACAGGGGTTGACGTGCTGTCAGTGGAGTGAATCAAGGCATGTGAGGCGTCTGGGGTGGACCATGGAAAGCTGTGTAGGTATGTATACACGTGTGTGGACATGTGTATGTACATGTGTATGGGGGGGGGGGGGGGGTTGGGCCATTTCTTTCGTCTGTTTCCTTGCGCTACCTCGCAGACGCGGGAGACAGCGACAAAGTATAAAAAAAAAAAAAAAAAAAAAAAAAAATATATATATATATATATATATATATATATATATAGATCGTCACACAAGCGAATTCACTTGAGGGTGATTGAACCCCCCCCCCCCCGCCCCCCCTTAACCGAACAGATCTCGCCCCTTTCAATCAGTCTCTTAAAACGAACTCGCGCGTTCGGAGTCGTAGGCCAGAAGGTATGTGAAGGAAGGAGGATTCTGAAGGAAGGAAGGAAGGAAGGAAGGAAGGGAGGAAGGGAGAATGACGAATTCCATTCCACTTCCTCTTGGAGGGGGGGGGCAAAATCCCCCCCCCCTTTACCCCTCCTTCACTTCACCCCCCTTCCCCCCATATATTCCCCCAGGGGAAGGGGCTTGGACCAGGCAGTTTCCCTTCGGTTATCTGGTATCCAAGGGGGGGGGAGAGATGAGGCGCTCCCCCCCCCAGGGGAATTTCTAGCGCCCCCGCCCCCCCTCCTCACCATGGGGGATGGGGGGGTGGGGGGGGGGTGGCTGGGCCTACGCCTTTTTGGTTATCCGGTGTGGTATGTGGTTTACTTCTGGGTGGCTTTGTGGAGGGGGAGAGAAGAGGGGTGGAGGTGGAGGTGGAGGAAGGGGGAGGGTATGGTGGGGGAGGGTGTTTGTTTAGGGGTGGGTGGGTTGGTGGGTTGGTGGGTGGGTGGGTGTGGAGGAGGAGGAGGGAGGTGGAGAGGAGACTCTGGTGTTGTTATTGTGGTGGTGGCAGGGTAGTGGTAAGGTGGTGGTAGGGTGGTGGTGGTAGAGTGGTATTAAGGTGGTGGTAGTGTGGTGGTAGAGTGGTGGTAGAGGGGTTGTGGTGGTGGTAGAGGGGTTGTGGTGGTGGTAGAGTGGTGGTGGTAGTGTGGTGGTAGAGGGGTTGTGGTGGTGGTAGAGTGGTGGTGGTAGGGTGGTGGTGGTAGAGTGGTGGTGGTAGTGTGGTGGTAGAGGGGTGGTGGTGGTGGTAGAGTGGTGGTGGTAGTGTGGTGGTAGAGGGGTGGTGGTGGTGGTAGAGTGGTGGTGGTAGTGTGGTGGTAGAGGGGTTGTGGTGGTAGAGTGGCGGTGGTAGAGTGGTGGTGGTAGTGTGGTGGTAGAGGGGTTGTGGTGGTAGAGTGGCGGTGGTAGAGTGGTGGTGGTAGTGTGGTGGTGGTAGTGTGGTGGTAGAGGGGTTGTGGTGGTAGAGTGGCGGTGGTAGAGTGGTGGTGGTAGAGTGGTGGTGGTAGTGTGGTGGTAGAGGGGTTGTGGTGGTAGAGTGGCGGTGGTAGAGTGGTGGTGGTAGTGTGGTGGTGGTAGTGTGGTGGTAGAGGGGTTGTGGTGGTAGAGTGGCGGTGGTAGAGTGGTGGTGGTAGTGTGGTGGTGGTAGTGTGGTGGTAGAGGGGTTGTGGTGGTAGGGTGGTGGTGGTAGGGTGGTGGTGGTAGAGTGGTGGTGGTAGAGGGGTGGTAAGGTGGTGGTAGGGTGGTGGTGGTAGAGTGGTGGTGGTAGAGTGGTGGTGGTAGTGTGGTGGTAGAGGGGTGGTGGTGGTGGTAGAGTGGCGGTGGTAGAGTGGTGGTGGTAGAGTGGTGGTGGTAGTGTGGTGGTAGAGGGGTTGTGGTGGTAGAGTGGCGGTGGTAGAGTGGCGGTGGTAGAGTGGTGGTGGTAGAGTGGTGGTGGTAGAGTGGTGGTGGTAGTGTGGTGGTGGTGGTAGTGGTGGTAGTGAGAGTTAGAATGAAGAAATGCCTTAATGGTCCGTGATTGGTAGTTGACCCTTGTTACG